>NC_064559.1:141266063-141569093 GCF_937001465.1 Orcinus orca
TATTCACAATGTTTCTGTTACTCAAAAGCATTAGAGAGGTGCTTTAATAAATTTTACTTCATAATTCTGTATTTTTTAATGATAAAAATGGATCTTTATTTTCCTATACATTTTCATCCCATACCCTGAGAAATTCTAACTACTCAAGCCAGTCAGTTTTTCAACCAAACAGCAGAAGATAAGTATTATTAGGGAAGTGGGCTGGCAGTTGGACAGTTGTTCACTCTGCCTGTCATATTCCCTTAATGCAACTCTGATTTGCCTTTGTTCTGACAGCAGCAAACAGCTGCTTGTAAATGAGCCACCTTCCCTGGGCTGCCTCCCATTATTCCCCACTTCTGTTTAACAAGGTCACTTGCTACAGAGATTTGGGGAAGAAAGTGTGTGCGGCCCACAAAATTAAGAGTTTAGAGCATAGGCAAGCAGGTAGTTTTCTTTTGGTAGCTTGAGCAAATCAGGACTTAAAGTTTTCTGCTCACTAAGTCAAATGTTTTTCCTTTAATACTAATTTTAAAATCTAAGGCTGTATCACAAAAGCAAATGACTTTTCTGTTGATCCTCTTTCCTTTAAATCTACATGACATTGTATAAAAGACAGATTTAATCACAAAATGGTATTTACAAGCACATATTAATAAATACTAAGATGTTGCTCTTCTGTTGTTTTACCATGAGAGACTTCAGATCTGGAAGATAGCAACTGGAGAACCATTCTAGGGAAACTTGAGGATAAAATCTTATAGTTTTTCCCTGATTTTAACGTTTATGACTAATTTCATTTATGACTAATTTCAGCAAGGGTAAAAGACAGGAACCTCCAGGATCAAACATTTCACAATTTCATTCTGTGTTGATTGTTACCTTTAATGTAAATTAATCTGGACTGAAACTTATTAAAATATTTGACCAATATTCCACCAATGCTCCAAAAGGTATAACTGACACTATAAAGCAAGGCTCACCTCTAATTTTCAGCTTGAACTATGATCTTCAAAAGGGCTAAGCTACTTTGGACAATATAATACAATTAAGTTGTTTCCAAATAGAGGCATGCAGCAAGGGTGGAATGGCCAGTTTTCAATGCCATGGACAAAAACAAAGAGGGCATGTTGGAGCAGCCACCACGCAAGATGAATCATGACTTTGTGGTTCTGAAAGTTTATGAGTGGGAAACGATCTAGGAAACTCTTTGTACATTCTTAAGACTGAACCATCCAAATGTCAATAGAAGTCTGGAGTTAAATAATTAGTCAAAAATATAATTTCTCATTACTCTATCTTTTTACCTACATTTAAAATTACAGAGTTTTGAATATTTTTCTCATCTTGATATACAACCATCACAAGGAATGTGAGCCTATAGCAAACTTTATTAAGGGTTAACTAAAACAAAACTGAAATTCTTTTCAGCAACGCTGACACTTTGGATGTGTCCACTGGTATGAATTAGACATTGCTACACTGAGGGGGGAAACTAAGAATCATGTGACCATCTCAAGTTCCCTCATTCTCTACTCAAAGATTTCAATACTATTCATAAAATAGACTATCCATGTTTTTGACAATTTCCAGCTTCCTGCCATCTAATTACACTTGACAAGTTTCACCAATTTTGGGTCATGTGGAAGGCATCCGAATTCTAAAAACATTTTTACTACTTTAGCTAAGTTGATTTGGTACGCCTTGTAATGGCTACTCTATTTTCTCTCTAATGTTTAGTCATAACTCTGACCTATCATTTATGATGTTCAAATAAAATAGGTTTTTCTACATTTCAATCAGAATGTGTCAAAGCATTTTCACAAAGTACTATATTTAGAGAAATATTAAAGATTATATAAATATTTATTGTAACTGAATTATACTGAATCATCCAGTGTTAACAAGTATTCACATAATTAAAAAAAATTAAAATAAGCTAATAGTCATCCCTTACAGCAACCTTTACTTTTTGCACAAAAATCTGAACATTCTAGTAGTTCACTATTAAGAGCACAGGACAGATTTTCAGCTTCATTTATATTCAGAGGCAGGCAAATCACCAAAACTCATTTATACCTCTCCATTTTCCTTACAGCGTGTTGCCAGCAGGCATCTATCCAGCCCACCTTTGAAATAGGTAGGTGGCTTAAAATGCCTCTACTTTTCAGTCAAGACCCTGAATTAAAAATAAACTTGAGCTTTAACTTCATCATTTTCTCTACAAGATGCAGTAATACAGAATAAACATAGTACTTAGTTTGTTATTTTAATCTACATTTCACATACTGGTTTCATACCATAAATTTGCTTATTTTAATCCTGCATGTTCTCTGAAGACCTAAGCATTTAAGCTAATAGAGCTAACAAATGATCCAGTAAGAAATTACATTTCTTATATTCTTATTTTATTTATTTTTGCACACCATAGACCTGTCGGTACTCCTTTATGCTGATGAACACTAAAACATTTTTTACACCATCACAATGGGGAAGTCATTATTATATTGGCTATGTACTAGCCCTACGATGTCCAGAATATATCTACGTAGATATATGTATAAAAATATCTTCATGTCTTCTGTTGGCAATGACTTTTCAGAAATAAAAATACTTAATATTTAAAATAATTTCCAGGGACATATGCCTCCTGCTACTTAGCCTGACATGAGTATTACAAGAGCCAGACTGAAACACGAAAGTCAATCACATCCGATACTTAACACAGTATGAATAAATTAAATCTTGGTGAGAGGAATATGTCAATTCAAAAAGGTTACAGAGACTATTCAAATCACCAGCAGTACAAGCACTTTGAAAATAAAAATACTGAAGACTAAAACTACATATTTTATAAGTTGATAAGAATCTTTTCAGGGAGGAGAGGTGATACTACTTGAAATTTTTCAGACTAAAGTCAGACTTCTAAAGAACACTGTCTCCATATCCAAGAGAACTTAAAATTCAGCAGGTTGTGACCTAAGTTTTTCATTACCACTGTGGCACCTGCATTTCCTTTGAAATTACAAAATAGGTAGGGAACAAACCAATCTACATCCTAATCTTAAAAAGATGCTAAATATATAAACAATTCTAACTTCTCTGGGTATCAGTGTCTAGTGACAAATTCATATTTAAAATCAACGGGAAATAAAGTAAGATTTATTGAAACATAAGTTGAAAAGTACAGTTTTCTTTCATTATTTTTCAATCTCCACCAATAACATAGTCATTTATTATTTATGTTGTATAGCTCACCCAACCAGACAATAAAAATATTGCCTTCTAAAAAGGTTGGGGGGGCTTCCCTGGTGGTGCAGTGGTTGAGAATCTGCCTGTTAACGCAGGGGACACGGGTTCAAGCTCTGATCTCGGAAGATTCCACATGCCGCGGAGCAACTAGGCCTGTGAGCCACAACTACTGAGCCTGCGCATCTGGAGCCTGTGCTCCGCAACAAGAGAGGCCGCCATAGTGAGAGGCCCACGCACCACGATGAAGAGTGGCCCCCGCTTGCCACAACTAGAGAAAGCCCTCGCACAGAAACGAAGACCCAACACAGCAAAAATTAATTAATTAATTAATAAACTCCTACTCCCAACATCTTAAAAAAAAAAGGTTGGGAAGATCATCATTTACTAATGCTTTAACTAAATAAAGCGGTACAAAGTTTTTTAAAAAGTACAATAGTTTTATATAAATGCCAACCAATATAAACATAAAAATTTTCATGACCAGAAAAATGAAAAACCCTCCCAAAAAAGTATGTGTTTTTGGTTGTTTTATCTATGCTAACATGTAAATGAGTACAGCACAGGCAAAACCCTTTTTTATTTTAACAGTACTAACACCAATAAAAACCTGAACCTTGATCATTTAATAACATTCTCTGTCTACAAATAAATGTAAGAATGTCTTCATTAGAACTAGTTCTGGAAGATATAGGAATACAAACTACTTAAAATGTAGTTTATATTCCTGTATCTTGAAAATAATTTCATAGTCCATAATTTTCAGATAAGCTAAAATTAGATTATCATTATAGGTACTTTCTAAAATATGAAACTATTATTTGAAATGACTAAGAAAAACCTATTTCTACCTTTGTTTTACTTGAAAACTGATTCTTATAATTAGAAATGTTACTTTATAAAGTCATATTGTATTTATATATCAAAATGTTTCAAGAAAGGATAAACAGGAGTATTTAGTTTTTCTCTTAGAGCATTTCAAATATGAATAGAAAAGGAACACTGGTTATTCCTTGTTTTTTGGATTGAGTAAGGAATCCAAGTATTCCAATTTAGATAATTAGGAGTAAATAAAAGTTTTTGTACAAGTCTTCAGTTTCAACAAATGTTAGACTATCAAAAATATATTTTTAATAAATTAACTACATTTTATTCACATGAATAAAAACTCTCATGAATATGTATAAAAAGTTTTATGTGCAGATACACACACCGATATGTATGAAATTAACTCAATAATTGTCTGGCACAAGCCAAGTCTTTAATTTCATACAAATCTCATAATGAGTGTTATTAATTTTTTGCTATCATTTCATAAAGGAAAATGTGCATTTCCTACTTGTCCAATTTGGACATGGTAGAGTCATTATACATAGTGATCTAATATTAACAATAGAGGTGGCCAATATTAATTGAATTTTGTTAAGAAAGAAACAGCAAGGGCTTCCCTGGTGGCGCAGTGGTTGAGAGTCCGCCTGCCAGTGCAGGGAACACGGGTTCGTGCCCCGGTCCAGGAGGATCCCACATGCTGCGTAGCGGCTGGGCCCGTGAGCCATGGCCACTGAGCCTGCACGTCCGGAGCCTGTGCTCCGCAACGGGAGAGGCCGCAACGGTGAGAGGCCCGCGCACCGCAAAAAAAAAAAAAAAAGAAAGAAACAGCAAGATTACAGTCTCCATTTTAAAAAAAAAACTGATCTGTATATCTTTATACTGTATTTTAAAGTAATGTAGCTCGAAGGTCACAAGGGTAGGTACCTTCTCTGAGATAAGACATTTAAATTTTAATCTAAAACAGGAAGAAAAGAAGCAATTGTGAGTAGGGGAGAGGCAAATGATTCTGGACAAAGAAACTACAGGTGTAAAGGCAGATGTTTACAGGAACTGTAATAAGATTAGTATGCCTGAAGCCAAGGGACCCTACTGAAGACTGGCTTCATGCAAGTTGGAGAGAGAATCCTAAATTAGATCACTTAGGGGTTTATACCAATCGAGGCCACCAGAGGGTTTTTAATAGGAAAAGAAAGTGACCTAATTTACTTTTTACTGAGTTCACTTTTGTCAAACTGTGGAGAATAAATGGAGAAAGGGGGGGACATGGATGAAAGTGACCACTGCACGAAGCACCATCATTGTAAAACCAGCCCCATTTGTCATTTTTTTTAGTTAATGCATGTCTCTCCCACATTTTAACTAAGTGTGAGTTAAACCTTGTTCGGCTTTTCTTCAACAAAACCATCAGTTTCTGGGATATAGCAGTGGCAGAGATGAATATTACCAATGAAACCCTTAAAGAGTAAAAAAAGTCAGTAATTTTTTTTTTGTAAATTTATGTATGTATGTATTTATTTGGCTGCATTGGGTCTTCGTTGCGGCGCGTGGGCTTCTTTAATTGCAGCAAGCGGAGGCTACTCTTGGTTGCGATGCGCGGGCTTCTCATTGCGGTGGCTTCTCTTGTTGCGGAGCGCGGGCTCTAGGCACGTGGGCTTCAGTAGTTGCAGTGCGTGGGCTCAGTAGTTGTGGCTCACGGGCTCTAGAGCACAGGCTCAGTAGTTGTGGCATATGGGCTTAAACGCTCCTCGGCATGTGGGATCTTCCCAGACCAGGGCTCGAACCCGTGTCCCCTGCCTTGGCAGGTGGATTCTTAACTGCTGCACCACCAGGGAAGCCCAAAGTCAGTAATTTTTATAATACACACACACACACACACACACACACACACACACACACTCACACCCCATTCCAAAATTGAATTTTCTTATTAAGTAGATTCCACAGGTATACTTTGTGTCTACATAAACCTTCATATTTACCTGGGAGTTGTTACCCAGCTTTTACCAGGTTCTCCAAGGAGTCTACAAGCTCCAAAATTTTAAGAACCACTAAAGCCTACATCTCACCATAAATCTGGAAGGTAGGGTTGTCACAGAACATAGAGAGATAACAATCTAAAACAGAACAGGGAATGAAATAGAATCTTGGTTCTTCATAGATGGATAAGTTAATTCCTGACATTCACTCAAATGAAGTGCAAATATCATACAGACTAAAATTTTAAAGAACATCATTCTTTACTTTTCAATTAAATATTTGGTTTTCCTTTATGACTGACTATTTCATTTGAATACTTAGTATTAGCAATTCCAAGTAAGGAAAAGCAGTGTACAATCATACTTTTAAATGTTTGTGGATAAAAATTAATCTGCAAATAAACAAATAGTATTTTACAAACTAAATAGTTACTTTCAAATGTAGAATTAAATTAAAAACTCACCAGCCTCATTTTTATTTCTCTCTTATACATCAATAGAGCTGCCTCTGCCTCTGACTTTCTAAAAAAGAGCTACATGGCACAGGCCATGTGCACAGAGCAAGGGAAGTCAGAACCCCCCAGGGAAGAAGTTTGGTTTGTTTTTATAGACACCCAAAACAGTGCTCCCCTCTTCTCAGGGGGCTCAGCAACAACACTACTTTGTCCCCCAGTATAGCAAAACACTATTACATCCAGGCTATTTTTTGTTATTTTTGGAAAGTAGACATTTTAAAACATTGTGATCTTAGTAATCATCAAACACTAATCATAATAGTAACTTATTGCCAAGTAAGATGCATTAGAATTCTGTCATGAAAATACTAGCAGAATCAATGGGCTACTATTAGGTCACTAAAAATATTTTACTAGGTTTATTTTCTCTCCTCTATCCTCTCTAACTATTAGGCTAAAAGGGAAAAAGTTCTTACTTAAATTTACTTAAGAAAAACTACTTAAATTAGTGGAATTTTTTTCTGCTTCCCAAGGTTTAAAAAGTAACCACTATTCTATATAACACAGATCTCAAATTCTTCTATCTAGAAACATAATGCAGTTCTTAAATAACTTTGTATAATTTATTTATAGCCACAGATAGCAATTTATATTCTAGCAATGGAAGCATTTACTAGCCACTAACAATTCTGTACTTTAAGTTCACCCTTGGTTAACGTTAAGATGCGTAATATTCCGATGCATGCTATACACAGGTCTTCAGAGTATCTATTTCATAAAACACTAAAAATCATATAAACCCCCCAAATCAGTGAGAGATTACCTTGTTTTGTGTAAGATACACAATCTACTTAATAACTCAATCATTAAGATATGCTTGCAAAAGTGGGTCTTGTATGGGAGATGAATGTAAAAATTACAAAACGGCTTTTACCAGTAAACCACAGTTTCAATTAAGAATTTCCAATAATTTTCAAGGAAATTTATATATAACTCATTATTTCTTTCAAATAACTTTTGACTGCCACTGTAACAACTGGAAATTAAAACCGAAGTGCAGTTTTAATTATCTCTTTAAGAAATTTTTTGAGGAAATAGTACTTGTTTAGTTTATCTCTACATACTTATATGGGAGCCAAATACATAAAGAGTTGTGTTCATTCACTGAACCACAGCTGCTAAATATGCTAATGTGTGCCAAGTACTATTCTGTGAAACAAAACTTGAGGAAACAAAAGAGGAAATGACAGGTCCTCGTCCTCATAGAGTTTATAGGGGGAGAGACATACAAATATTTACAGATACTAGAACTATTAAGAAAGAAAATAAATAGGATGATGTAACTTGGAAGGTGCTTCCCATAAGATAGTTATGAAAAGCCTCTCTGGGGGTTAACATTAATTAGAGCCAAGACCTAAAGGATGAGGAAAAAAATCAGTGATGTGACAAGCAGAGGAATGACTTTCAGGCAAAAGAAAAAGTCTACATGTTCCAGAAACAGAAAGAAGGCAAATGCATGCAACGTTAACATTTCTTTCCTATTCCTCTAAGATGAGCATGAATTACAGTAAGAACATGGACTATGCAATAATAAGTTTGGATCTGAATCTCGGCTCTACCAATTTAATAACTGCATGTTCTTGGGCAGTAAGTTACCAAAACATGTTAAGCCCCTTTTCCCTAATCCACATAGTGTAGAAAATAAGATCCATGCTTTATGACTCTTGACAAGAATATCTTCGATAAACAAATAATACCCAATAAATTGTTCCTTGCTTCTTCCAAAACTGGTGTCACTTTTATCTTTTGGAACTTTAAACAAATACCACATTTTCTCTTTAAATTTCACTATCTATGTAGAACATTTTAAATAAAATTATTTCAAATGTCTCTTAAAATGACCCTTAAAACAAAATTTTCAATGTCCCTTAACACAATCAAGTTTTCACGGCAAGTGATGATGTAAGCCCTCTCTTCCCCTCCCTTAGGGTGATGAATTGTCACCCTGGGAATTCTTTTCTCAGTACTGTCTGTGGGGCATACAGCAAAGGTTACTTACAAAGGCTACCTCACTTCCGTGGGTTATCTCTCAAAAGGAATGAATCAATGGCTCAAGATTAGTAGCTAAAACTGTAAATCTCACATTTGAGAAAAATATGTTAGGAAGAATCAGAGATTAATTCCTAGAACAATCGTGCTCAGAGAAAAGTGATCTCTTCACATTGGAAGGATGGTATGAAGGAAAGAAAGAAGGTTGAATAAATTATAATCTTTAAAGTAGAAACTATGTGAATGTTCCATATTCCCAAATAAAAGGGACAAAAAATAGCTGCAATGTAATGAAAGCTGCTAAAATGCTTCCAGTTTTAATACTTCACATTTATCTTCATATCAGTAAAAGTCTAATTAGGGAATCATACAGGATTCTCATCAACTTTCAATATTTCAGCATATTTTAGCTAACAAGTCAGAACTGAATGATGGCATGGAAGTAAAAAATTTTGGCTAGTGTCACAACTAGTTTTGTTCAGTTAAAATTACATTAAACTTCAGAAAAACATTAATTCAAGGTTACAGTTTTAGAAATATAGATGGGAAGCTGAAAGACAACAGAGCACTTTAGCTAACTTAATGTCTCTTTTAAATAGTTAAGCCTGATTGTTTAGAATGAATAGTGAATAGAGAAAAAGGGTAGAGATGCTAACATATGGAGAATCTGCTATCTGTAAAGCAGTACATGGGAGCTCTCACAAGTTTTAGAAATAAAGTAAAATGGACAATCAAATCTAAGGAGATGGGGAAATCTCACTGTCCTACTTCCCTATAAATATATTTATAGTAATTGAAACTTCCATATTAACAAAGATGTAAATAAGGCTAAATGTCAAATTAAACAGAAAGAGTGTAATAATCATGCAATTATATATATATATATATTTAAATTTTACCCTTAATAAATGAGCTACTGGTCAATTCATTGATCCATGCATTTGCTGGTGCAATATTCTACACATATCAATACCGCTATTTGGAGGAAAAAGAAAAAATTCTTCTACACCCTGTATCAATGCTATAGGAATCACACTGAAATTCTTCTGAATCAGAAGCAGGTCCTCACTAAATATATACACATTTGCCAAATGATATGCTGTCCTCAGACACATTACTTAGCAATTAATCTTGCATATGACAAAATTTTCATTCTTGACAGTTCTGGGGCTCACACTGAAGGCCTTTTTGTTAGAAGGATATATGGAATTCAGCCATGAAACATATTTAACAACCTACCATTTAGGATGTTTATAATTGTTGTCATATCATTGTTGACCCCTATCTATGGTAAGTAAGCGCATAGTAAATGTATAAAATTAAAAGATCTGAAGTGCTAAAAATGTTACACTGTTTTCATAGCTTTAGTAACTTGTAATAAAGAAAAATTGAATTCCAGCATTTTTAGCTCTTCCTCCACAATAGACTGCTATTTACATCAGAAAATTGTAATTATTTTTTGATGTTGTTCCTATAAATACTTAAAACTGTTGAAAAATAAAATATCTACTGTTCTCCAGATAAATTTAATTCCTGGTACTAAGGAACTACAAGTCTAGAGGTGATTTAATACTTGTGACACATAATTCAATAAGTTAGGGTCAAATGTATTGATTTCTAATCTTTTCAGACAACTTCATTACTATTTTTTTTTTACAACTAATGTATATAACTCAACTACCAATCTTTTGGTGTGGGAAAACATGCTCGTTTATTCTGTTGTAGGCTCTCAACATATGATATCTGGTCCCCCCCTTAATTAGCCTTAATGTAAACAATTAAATCTCACTTTACACTACATCAAATTTAAATAACAGCAAGAGACTGAGGTTTTCCCCCTCATCTTGCCACCTTTTAATCTGCTCACTACAACCCACTCTCAGCAACTTGAGAATCATCACAGGAGAGAGTCACTGTTGTTTACAGCAAAATATCACATTCCTCAAATTGGGGGATGGGGGAGGGAGGGCAGCTAGGGTAAGAAAATGACTGTCAGCAGGGCTTTGGTTGATTTTTCATTTTCTAGAGGAGGATTCTTTCTGGGACTATCATTTAAAACCTGAGGCTCCTCAGGCACTAAGCAATACTTAGGAGGCAACAGGAAAATACTATGATCAAGCAATCCTGAGTCCCATCCAATGGTTCCTGTGGTTTGGAAACCTCAACAGCTTGCAATACAATATGAAGACCGACATGAGCTGCCTGTTGCCCATCCTCAATTCATATGTGACGGAGCCTACAGCCAAAAAGGAATCAATCCTACACAAGGCAAAGATCAATAGCCTGGGAACCATACAAACTAATTTGGTTTTTTTTGAAGTGTAATTGATTTACAATGTTGTGTTAGTTTCAGGTATACAGCAAAGTGATTCAGTTATACATACATATCTATTTTTTTCAGATTCTTTTCCCTTATAGGTTATTACAAAATACTGAGTATAGGCCCCTGTGCTATACGGTAGGTCCTTGTTGGTTATCTATTTCATATATAGTAGTATGTACGCGTTAATCCCAAATTCATGTTCTAACACCAGCTAGCCCTAGCTGTTGATCACAAACAAATCATCTAAATTCACTGTTAGACCCTCCATAAAATGAAGAAACCCCTTGCCTTCGTAAAACCTATACAGAATATCGTTTATGAGAAAGTACAAACATGACATTAAAAATCATATTCCCAGCCTTCGAGTGTTTGCTCATTTTTCTTTGTGACTTAGTACTTAGAAACCAGCATAGTTTTTTGTTTTTTTTAAATAACTTTATTTATTTATGTATTTTTGGCTGCGTTGGGTCTTCGTTGCTGCGCGCATGCTTTCTCTAGCTGTGGCGAGCGGGGGCTACTCTTCATTGCAGTGCACAGGCTTCTCATTGCAGTGGCTTCTCTTGTTGCAGAGCACGGGCTCTAGGCATGTGGGCTTCAGTAGTTGTGGCTCACAGGCTCTAGAGCGCAGGCTCAGTAGTTGTGAGGCATGGGCTTCGTTGCTCCGTGGCATGTGGGATCTTCCCAGACCAGGGCTCGAACCCGTGTCCCCTGAATTGGCAGGCAGATTCTTAACCACTGCGCCACCAAGAAAGTCCCCCAGCATAGTTTTTATGTTACTTGGTTTTATGGGCAATTTTTTTGTTTTCAAAACAAAGTCTGATTTTTTTTTTTTTACAATAATGTGAATACAAAAAGGATCATTCATGTATTCACTTCTCCAACAAATACCTATTTTGTATTTCCTCTATGTATACACTGTGCTAGTTGCATGGGAGACATCAGTAGAAGTGAAAAGTGAAAGGTGACCTTGATTGGTCAAAAAATAAAAGTGCTATGAAAAATTAAATATTTCTTTTCTTTCTCTAGGGTTTATAAAAAGCAAATCCAGCTTTTTTAAAAAAGGCTTACTCACTCATGTTCTATTAATATAGTCATCTCCTGGGAAATTCATTCATTCATTAATTTATCCATTCATTCATCAAATATGTATTCATTTAAAAATATTTGCTGTTCCTTGCACTTTCCTGAGATCTAGGAATACACACTGGCAGAAGACATGATCCCTGCCCTCGTGAGGCTATAATAAAACTACAAAAAAAGGAGCTCTGAATCAAGATCTATTCATTACATGAAAAGAGTAGCTACCTAGTAACTACTCAGTGAAATGTGCACTCCTAAAATTAATGAGGCTATGTAACAAAAATGAGTGAGGCAACTGGAAAGCAATCATACATTTAACCATCACCATCACATGTTGAAAGCAGTATTGTAAGTCAAAATTTAAAAAAAAAAAGAAAAAGTACACTAAAGGCAAGCAGATTTTTTAAGTCAGAAACAAATACTCTCAGAAATCACCTTTACTTCATAGTTTAGATTCAGCATATTCACCTCCTTCCAATCTAATAATTTCCTAACTTATTAAGATGAAGAAACTGGACCAGGGAAATTAACTAATAGACACAGATCCAAGATCCAAAATCTTGGATTCCTAGAAATTATTTTTTTCCCCAAACCACCTCTTTTGTCATGTTACCATAAGACATTTTTTTTCCAGGTAACATAAAGACCCTAGTGACTTAAGCCATACAATATGTGATTATAAAATTTTGCACATTTAACAGAAATGTATTGCACATTTAACACTCTAATGTATGCTGTAAAAAAAAAGTGTTCAAAGTAATAGCATGTCATTTGTTCTTTAAAATACTGAAAACCAAGTATTTTTTAAAATTTTATAAAAAAACACTAACAGATGTTCCAAGAAAATGTTAGTTTCTGGATGTCAGGATTTCAAATCCTTTTTAATTTTTTCTTTCTTGTTTTCTAGTTTGAATTTGCTTAGAATTCAATAAAACCATTAAACTACTTTTACTTTATATTTTTTAAAAGCCTCGCACAGTATTACAGTCCAAATGACCAAAAACCAACTACAACCAAAAAATGAGCACTAATCAAAATATATTAAAAGTTTTGCTTTTTGTGGTCATTTTTACTAATAAGAGAATTTCTAATCATAGGGGTAGAAGAATGAAACATTTCAAAAATTCTACACAATAGAAACAAAAATAATGCTGTTCAATGGACACAAATGATTTAAACACAGTATCTTTTCATAAAAATAAAAGAACATTTATGCACAATCATGTCAGAAAGTAGCAAATGTTTTTGAATAATTTGATGTTCAAATTACTAAAATATCATAAAACTCAGTCACTATATTTTACTTTACTGTCTTAAACCATGTCCATTATTTACAACTTTACTGGTAGCATCATTTCAATTCTTCCTAATTATCAAAATCTGAATGCTCAAACATAATTACTTAATAAACTCTGGACAATTAATTTCAGAGGTTTATATCAAAACTGTATTTATTCAGTCAACACATTCCAACATGTGGAAAAATAAACAATGATAAACATTATATGCCTATAAAGTCCATGGCATGTTAAAATAAAAACTCCATAGCAGACTGAAAATAAGTCATATCCAATTAAAAAATAAGCACTCAATTACAAACAGCACTCTCATTCTACATTACATTCAGGGAAAAAATGTTAAATGTGTCTCTAGTTTATGAAATGTGTTTTTAAACTTTGTAAATGATTTTTTTTTCAGGTCTTTGTACACTTGCTATCATTTTCAAAGGTACTAAAATTTTACTGGCCCTGATATAAGTAATCATCCCCAATTGTAGTAATTTAAGAAATAAGAACACTAGGTCAAATACTGACCCTGTTCCCATCTATTCAAGCTGAATCTCAAAAGGGGTGAAAAGGGGTGAGGATGTGCCATGCTTTGAAAGGCAGCAAAGAAAAGATTAAGGAATATGTAGTCTTAAGTCTTAGCTCTAAATATTTTTATAATACATCTGTTCTTGCCCTAAGAGTAAGTTTATAAAAATAGGAAAAATGAGGTTTATTCTTCTTAGTTTCATTTCCTCACACCACCAACCACAAAAGTATGCTGCACATAGTAAGAACTCAATAAATACAGCATTTGCTGAAGAAATAACAAATGACTTTATGAATAAATCAAGTTAAGGAGTAGTTGTACTATTGGTTCAATGGCATTTGTTCTATGTCCTAAGTGTTACTAGGTCTGGGTTTCTCCATTCTGACATTATCATGTACTGAATTTCAAATTTCCTATATGTAGCCTCATTTAAACCAACACTGCTATTATTCCAGCAGAATAATAGTAAGTTTCAGTGGTTAAAAATAACTGCTTATACCTCAGAGAGTTAGAGTATTATAATATCAAACTTTCATCTTCCTTGATTTCCAGTTTCATCTCCCTAAGTCTAAACGTAGTCATATTAATCTTTACATTTCCTTATTTCCTTGTTCCAAACTGACCATTAATTTTACCATTCCCATACATTATCAAGGGCCAGTCTCAAAATACCAATATAACAGTAAAGATTTAGATGACAGTAGTGAGAGTGAAAAAAAGACTGATCGCTGTATAAACGCAAGAAAAGTTCTTCTAAGGGGTCCAAATATGGTTAGATCAAAGGCATATCTGGCCAATGATACTCTCTCTAAATATGTCACAACATGGATTTTTAAAATTTTTATTCATTTATTCATTAACTATTTAAATACTCTCATATATCCAGAGCACACATTTTAAAAATAGTAATTTATTCAAATCAAATACAATCTTTCAGTTGTATGTTTACTGATTAGGAACAAAAGCACAGCACAGAAGCTGTCAATGGATAGTGAATCTGAGTGAAGAAGGTTGCCACCAGAAGGAACCATCTGTGGGCTGATAGAGGCTTTTCTACTGATTGTCGACATAATGCCAAAATATGTAGTCAATGCAGTGAAAAAACAGAGCTAAGTAAGATGTCTGGCACCAGAGACAAAAAGCATATGGTAAATGCCTACATCTTCCACTTTCTCAATAGGCTGTCAGGCATCAAACAGACATAGCCTGAGTGTGAATAGTGCATGTTCATTTATGAACCTTTTTAAAAGCCATTTCCTTTTTACACGTATGCATTGCTTAAATTATGGATGGCTAAATTGTAGGCACCATGCTATATACATATGGAAACATTCCAAAACTGAAACTTAAAGTGGATTTTCATTATTACACAAACTAAAGAGCATCAAGAATGTTGTATCAGACAGTCATGGGGATGAATGAATCTCATCTCCACCTTTACTATTGATTTAATGCTATTGATTTAATGTACATAAGTTTCCTCATGTACATTAAATCAATACAAACGCCATACAGCTGCTGGGAGCATTACCCAGGACAATGAAGAGAAAACACCTAGCACAGTCCTTGATATCTAGTACAGGGCCAACAAAGGACAGCCACTGCTTTTAGTTTTAAATTAAAAGTACAAATTAGGGAGAGAAATTCAATACTAATTGTTTCTGTGTATCTATAACAAAAGTTTTCCAAACTTTATTCATGTTTATTATTTAATAATTAAAGCAATCCTCATGTTATATGCTTATTATAAATTATGGAATATTAAGGCCATATGAAATATTAATACTAAATTTCTAATTCTTATATTTTTAAAATTCTGTAAGTATGGGCCACTGACAAGTTTGTCTAAGTCTCAGCTCCCTATCATTACTTACGTTTTTGATGGTAGTAACTTTATTAAACTGACTACATGAATTACACATCAAATCCATTTCTCTTTTTATATTTCTCATCTTTTTTTTTTTTTTTTTTTGCGGTACGCGGGCCTCTCACTGTTGTGGCCTCTCCCATTGCGGAGCACAGGCTCCGGACGCGCAGGCTCAGCGGCCATGGCTCACGGGCCCAGCCGCTCCGCGGCATGTGGGATCTTCCCGGACCGGGGCACGAACCCGTGTCCCCTGCATCGGCAGGCGGACTCTCAACCACTGCGCCACCAGGGAAGCCCTGTATTTCTCATCTTGATGAATTCATGACGCACCCTGACTCCCCACACTCATCACTCACCATTCCTAAATATAAACTGCCATTTCTGCCAGCACTGAGTTCACGCTAACTGAAAATGCTCTGCTCATAGGCACTGGTGAGAAGGCAAGGCCAACCCAACTATGAGATCCTACCAGCATCCCAACACAATGGATCAAGACATGGTTCTTGAACTCAAGGGAGTCAGACCATGATCCCAAGAGCAATGTATGATGTGGCTTCATGCAAAAACAGGAGTGAGGCAAATGAGTTTCTCTCTTTCTCAAGAATCTGAATTGGGAAACAGGGCAATTCCAGAATTAGAGAAAAAGTTGAAGTTGCATGATGCAACAAGGCTGGATGGAGTATACTAGAAGCTATCCTAAGATAAAACTGTGAGGCAACAGAAACTATGAGTAAGGCAAAGAGAGAAAAGATAAGAAAAAGAAGGAGTAGAGGGAAAGGAATGCCAGTTGGTATTTGGGAGAAGAGCAGGCAGATACAAAGGGAACCCACTGCAAGTAAACAGTCCCAGAAACTCCTGCTACTCCAAATCCTGGGTCAGCGATAGACATGATGACCAGTTTTCTTCCATCTTTCAAACTCCACAAGGGCAAGACAGCCAGGCAGTGTTACTCCCCATGAATCCCTGGGAGAATCTAGTTTATTTTATTCCGAAACATCCATTATTCTCCATTCCTTACCACCAACAAACTTTAATAAATCACTCTTTCCCTCATCAGTGATTTACCAAACCTCATCAATTCTACTTCTGAAATCTCATCAATTCATTCCTTTTTATGTAGTCCCACTGCAATTTTTGCCAGTCTCTCATTCTTTCTCACCTAGATCACTGTGACAGTCTTACATAAGAAAAAGGGTACGGGGAATTCCCTGGTGGTCTAGTGAAGACTCTGCGCTCCCAATGCAGAGGGCCGGGGTTCAATCCCTGGTCAGGGAACTAGATCCTGCATGCTGCAACTAAGACCCAGCGCAGCCAAGTAAATAAATGAATAAATATTAAAAAGAAAGAAAAAGGATACAAATGGGCAGACCATAGGATGAATCCAGCTCACAGGTACATTTCACCTGCCCCCTCAGTGCTTGAATTTGTTGCCAAGATTTCAAAGTATGTGGATGTAACATTCAAAACCAATTTGGGTTTTCTTGGGGGGGAAAAAAAAAGATCAACTGACAATATACTCACTTTGGCAAAGGAACAAAATAATGACAAATTAATCACCTGAAGTAGCATCTGTCTACTTTAGACAAGGATGCATTTTCCAGTTTTGTTTTGTTTCTTTATACTCTGCCTGCTTCACTTTTCATATTAATTGCCTGACCCCACAAGAACTTATTCAAAGTTCTCTCTGCTTTCAGCAGTAAACCCATGCAAACTAAATAAATACTTCTAAAATAAAAATCTATAATCACCTTTGAAATTATTCATTATCTGTTACCTAGCTGATAAAATCCTAACTCTTTCATATGATCTGGCCCATATTCTTCGTACAGTCGTATCTCTTGTCACCTCTCACCTTGCAAACACATTGGACCACTTGCAATTCACATTTTTCAGTGGCAATATTTTTGCATACTCTAGTCCCCCTCCTGGAATGCCTCATTCTTCAGCTGGTCAATTCTTATGTGTTCAGGCATCTCTGCCAGAAAACCTTCCGCTCTCTCTAGTCCCCTTGCAGGTGTCATAACATGCCACAGTTTTTGTAAGTTTCATTAACGGCAAGAACCATACCTAGCAAACAGCATAGTCCCAGCATGTGGCAGGTGCTCAATAATTACTAATGAATGATTTTTTAAACGTCGCTTTTCTAAGTGTCAATAGTTATAAAAAGCAGGTATTTCTCCAATTTTATAATTAATAGAAAATGCAAACTCAAAAGTGAAATAATTCATACAAATTCACATAGCTAGTAAAAGTCAGAATTTGAATAAATAAACTTTATACTAAAATTTGCTCCCTTTGAATATATAAAGCCTTTCCCACTTCCATGGGAAACTCTGGTATAAATGTAATTTCACTACAGGATATATCAGTGAAAGGAAACAGAAACCAAGTCAATACAAAAGACAATAATGTCTAATCCTAAATCAAAGCTGACAGGATAAATCCTGTGAACGGTTCAGCAGTATCACTGAAATGTGACTGGCTGTCGAAAAGCCATGACAACTTTCACAGTCCTAGACAAACTAGAAGAAACTTCATAAAAATCTTCATATTTTGAGCACTTAGTACTTCATTATCTTACCATAATGGAAAAAATGATTAGAAAAAAGAAAATGAAAAAGCAATCTACAACAGAAAATGCAGTAAGAAAATTCAATGCCCAAAGGATAGGCAAAAGATAGATCATGAACTTTTAAGAAAATTATTTATGACATCAAAAAAAAAACAATTAACAGAACTAATTAATGAATAATTTTGTGATTCAAGTTATTAAATTTCAAGAAAAGTAAATTATAAATGCTTCAAGCACAAATTAATTTGAGCAGTACTTAGCAAGAGCTTGTGATATAAATTCATAAAACAAAAAAAATTCTAAATTTTGCTTTCAAACGGAGTACTATAATACACAAGAATTTCTTCTAAAAAGTGAAAGAAAATAAAAAAGTTATATCATGTAGTAGTAAATCTTCCCAGTAAGATCAAAAAGTCTGAAGAAACAAACAAAAAAATCTTTAATATTCCTTTAACACTTGATTTGCTTTCATTTTTTACAATCTTGGAAAACTTCACTGCTTAGTTTTTTTAAGACTCAAACATAAAGCCTCATTAAATGTTCTAGCTTAAAACACCACCCCCAGTTTTTTGCCCTCACCAGTATCTCAGGGCCAACAAAATACTGACAAGTATTGTTTTCAGTGCTTTAGGGAGTAAAACCCTTGAAAGCAATAATCTTCTTCACAGAGATGGATATAGATGTTTTCAGTGTTCTGTATGGCATCTCCTTTCCTCATGAGCACCTGCAGTCTTGCACTGTCCTGCTAGGCATTCCTAAAAACACCTGGGCAAGCTGTTTACTAAAAAACTAGACATAGGAAGAGATAAGGGATAATTAGCAAATAAAACTATTCCTGGCACTCTCTCTACATTAGTGCAGAACCGAGCTCCAAGCCGGCACCTGGTGAAGGGAACTGCTAGATGTGATAATTCCAATTTACACATTCAGCACAACATTCTGTCTGCCTGTCAATTTGAAACAGTTTCCTATTCAGTGATAACAGATACCCCAAAAGAATGCAGTGTCAAAATGCTGACATGAATTTTTTATGCACCAGCTAGACCCTCTCTCCTCTGGACCAGCTATATCTGCCTTCTTCACTTTTGGAATGGACTGACAGTTGAGTACTTTTTTCAACTGTACCAACAAAAAAATTGAAATTCATAAGATAAATTTAAAGTATTGGATCTTCCTGCAGAATAAATACCAATAAAATGTTCTTATGCAGTTAAGAAAAATAATTTAATGAAGTTGTAAAATAAAAAATTCACTGTGTCAGTGTATCTTAATTTATATAGTGTGATACTTTTCAGCTGCCAAAACCATGAAAGTACATATTTCTACTAAATATACAGTTAACTAATTTTTTTTTCTAAATTCACAAAAAGAAAGCAAGAGAAAGAGAGAGGGACAGACATACAGAGACAGCGCAGTAAACTGGATATTCACTTGCAAATGCTAAATAAAAAAGAAACAGAAATTTAACTTAAATGTATGCAGGTTTATTTTCCAGATACTTTCATATGATCGTATTTTGAAGAACAACTATAAACAGGCAAATAAGTCAAATGTTATATTCTTATTCCCTTCATATTTAAATAACAAACATATGAACTGTGCTTATAAAGTACTACTGTTTATTTTTTCTACATATATACCAGATTATATTCATAAATATCTCTCCCTATAACAAACTATACCCTCTCCTTCCAGGTAGTCACGTGGATGGTTATTCATTTGTTCTAATAATGCAGCCATGGCACAGCTCAACCATTTCTGGAACTCCCCTCTCATATCTACCCTATGAAATGGCAACATATTCTTTTTTTAATGATGCCAAACTTACATTTAAAGAATGGAGTGACTTGCTAAAATAAATCATTCAGGAATGAAGTTGATAAAATAATGCTTCAATTCGAGAGACACCATTATTGTTATAAAACGAGGTGATAATGAACTATTAGATGTGACGCTCAGAAACTAGCACTTCTGAAACTACAAATCAATGCTGAGCATGTCAGTGAAAACTCCTTAAGTTTTCTAAGCAAACCTTTTAATTACAAAGTATTTAAAGCTATTTAGTAGAAGTATAGAATATAGTGGTTTTTAACTCACCATTCTAAACCAAATGCTTTCTTTTCCAAAATTAGAGTATAGAAAATACTTCCTGTAGTTGCACTGTGCATTTACCTCAATTTCTACTAAATATAGAATTTGTCATTGTTTTTCTCAATCAGAGACACAGACAGTATGTTAAACCAGATATTCATTTGCAAATGCTATTTAAATAGAGAATATATTGTATACTGACTGCCAGTATACATATGTACACACATATATACATATATAAACATACACACACATATCACACATATATATACACATATATATAATTAAAAGGCACCTTATCAAGATTTCTCCAAGAAAGCCATCAATTTTATTATAAGCTATAAACATTTTAATATTAATATTTAATATTAATAATAAAATCATTAAGAACACACTAACCAAAAAAGTAATATATTTTCAAGTGTGATGTATAAGACTATGTAAAATAACATTATAATGAAACACCATTTTCTATTATAAGGATAAAGTTTCCTCCTTCTTATATCTAAGCTAAAATTAGAGAAGAATTTTCTAGTTACTAAAAGAAGAAGTTCACAAGCCAAAATCACAAGAATGTTCTAAATGACGAGGGATATCCATTACTCATCATTTTTAACTGAGGCCTTCATAATTACTTATTTTCTAAAGCTCTCAAACCATAGAAAGCAAATGGCAATATCAGCTGGGTTCATCATTGGATTTCAAGAAGGAAGCTCCATTTAGGGAATAGAAGCCACCATTAGCTGACTTAGTTAGATGTAAGTTATTACTACCCAGATAATTTAAGAACTATCAAAATCATCTAAGAACTGAGGCTGCAGTCAGCAACTAGGGTTTGTAACTGTTAAGTCTTAAAGTATACTTAACATATACTCAGCTGTTAATCTCAGACTCCATTCCTGCAAGCCACATACTATGGATACAGCTACATTAATTTGTTTTCCATATTCACAAACTCCCCACATTGTTTTTGGGTGATAATCAGTGAAACTGCTGTACCATGCATGAAGTATATATTTTAAATATTGCTTTGGTACTAACACTCCCTGACCATCTCTCAACTAACTGAAATATTTTTCTGAGTGCCCAAGTGCTATGAAAAGGAGATATAAGAAGTGACCAAAAAAAGCTGAAAAAAATGTTTCCCTCCAGTCACATTAGTCATAGTTCACGGGCTCAGTAATGACTTGTAGCTAGTGACCTACTCTACTGAACTGTGCTGCTATATAAATTCAGAAAATTCCCATTTAAATTCTCCCATTTAAAGCCTCCTAAAGGTACTAGGTAGTATCCTAAGGAACAAACAGGAACTGAATAGGGGGAAGGGTGGATTTCTTGGCATTGTTTTTAAGGAACTTTTAGTGATATAGCTTGGCTGAAACTACGGGAGGAAAACTCCACTCTGAAGTCAAAGCCAAGGTCCTTGAATTACATGCTACACTTTTTAGATTTTAACTCTGTGAAAAACTGGTCATAGAACTGACAATCGAATAATGCATATATAAGTATGTAACTAACATATACTAGATGTTCAAAAACTGAAAGAAAGGGTAAAGAAGGGGGAGGAGAGAGAGGATGAAGAAGAGTCGGGAGGCTGGAGGATAAAGGGGAACTGAGAAGGTAAGAATGAGAACAGAACTGCTGCCTCTTAACTCTCTTCACTAGGCTAGATTAACATTAAGCAGCTATGAGACTCTAATGAAATGTTAATGGTTAAGCTTCAAAATAGTCTTATTGATACCAACAAAAGCTTTTTTATACTTTGCTCTGTAACACAGATTAGTAAGGAACCAAAGTAGCATGTACCACTAACAGTCACAAAGTGGTTGCAGTCTAATAAAGGTATTCAAAATTATTGTGGGCTCTGTAATGGGGACAGTATTTAGGAAGAGGAGTTAAATAGGGGTTGTGTCTACTGACTGTAGCACAATGTCAACCATATTCTGTGTCCTTGCACTTCTTGGTATATAGCATTTCAAATCTATAAATGAATCTCTGATTTGTGTCCACTTGAAATGCATTCCAAAATCCAGAAGAGGTGCTACTCATTCAAGTTATTTATTTGTATTTTTCTTTTAAGCCTATGTATTTCAAGCTGTCAAACTGTATATCAAGGATTATAAAGCAAATAAACATTACTTAGGAAGGTTTCCACTGACAAATCTGTCCATATCTTTAATGCTTCACTACTTCACTAAAACATGTAATCTTAAGACACATCGATATCTAGATCAGTTTTACAATGTACAATTGATTTACAATCTTCCCAAAAGACCAAAATATTATTTAAATTTAAACTTAGTTCAATTTTTCTTTTTAACAAAATTACTAGAAACATTTGTTTGGGCCTTGTCAGGAAGGTTTCAGTTTTACATCATTATGTTTTAACTTGCCTAATCAGTTGAACAAAAGTACTTCATGTAAAATGATTCTTTTAGTTGCCTTACCTACAAATCCCTGCAGGATACTATAATTGAAACCTACTCACAGTAAGTTAGGAATAATTAGGGCCCCAAATTAAGCCAAACATAAAGTTAATTCAAATAGTCAGCTGCTGTCATTTAAATGGTTACAGAGTTTTATTGTTACTTAACATTTCTGAATGCTTTTAAATGTACTTTGTTCCTTTAGTCCATGTTTAGTATTTTAGTACAAATAGAAATGGGATCAAGACGCAAAGATTCACCAGCCTTTTAGACTGGAGTCACACCTATATCCAGTTTTTTGTCACTAAAGGTTTTCTACTCAATCTTTGCTATCAGTCAATTAACAACACAGCTGAAACAATGGAGTGACAGCTCTCAAAGGTAAGCTTTCTGGTAAATAAACCAGGATCACAGAATCTACAGTGAGTGCCATTAATGCAACAAAAGTAAGAGCTTTTGAAAGCTAACAGGGATAGTCTCTATTTGCCTAAACTCTAAAACAAAGCGAAGGATTAAACTAGCTTCCTGCGGTAAGCAAACAAAAGGGAAAAGATAATGTCAAAAACCCATACCTGAAGGAGGGGCTGCAAAGGCATGCCTTTAACTGCTTTATTGATGACTGCTAATCAGTGTTAACTGATAAATATAGTAAAAGTTAAAATTATTGTTGTGTTTTTTCAGTGTTATGGGTAGTTTAATCATTCTCAGCAATCGTTTGTACTTTCAAAGGGAAATACTGATTTTTTTTTTTAAATATAGGCCTGTGGCTATATAACTTCTGAAGATTATTTGAAAGTTGCAGCGAGTTAGCAAGACTGGACCTTCTGTAATACATATGTTACATATATTGCAAAATACAGTCAATCTTAATACAGTTTTTAATCTGAAATAGTAATGATTTTAAAAGCTTTGAAATAAGTGAATTTTTTCTGATCACCATTAAGTTAAACAATATTAAGCAATATATTTTAAATTATATCAAATACTCTGAGTGACAACCTCATGAGGCAAGAAAATACACCAATGATCTGAGGCTAAACATTAAGTTCTACAGAAAGAAAAATGGACTGGTAGTAAGGAGAGCTTGGCAAAGGAACAATCTTGGCAGGCCTGTTTCTGCATCAGTAAACTGAAAACTTCTACACTGCTAATCTCCAAGTTGAGATTCTAAGTCTAAAATTCTTCAATTCTACCAAAAAATTTTGTAAAACTATTTTGATCTCTAAGATACCTGTATATGTTTAAAATTTGCTATATACTTACTTTTTATTTGGCTTTAAAAAGATCATGAATCTAATGAACTTCATGAAGAAATAAATGTAATTTGTGATTTGTATTATAGTAAAGCTAAAATAAATCAGATCAGTAACTTATCTTTATCTCTGACAGGAAGAGAAAATAAAATCATGTCCACTACTAATAATAAATAAAATCTTTGATTAAGTATAATACTATAAAGTGGAAAAATTGCTAGATCTTAAGCAGAGCTGTTTTTTGATAACCAGTTTACATTCAAGTACTCCCATCCTATACCCTTTTATGGTGTTAACACGTCAGGGTATTAATACTGACGTGAAAATGACAGCAATTCTTAGTTTTTAAAATATGCTGACTTTGAAAAATCAGTGAAATATAAACTTTTCCTAAATGGGTTAATAATATACACTTTGCATTACATGATTTTGTAATGTTACTTTAAGTACTAACATTTATAGTAAAATGCTATTCAAATGATGTTTCCGTGTAACAGAATGAAAGCAGGACAGATCAATGGGGAACAGAGGAAAATATTAGGGAGAAAGGGTCAGGCTGCATTGTTACTCAGGGATTTTTCAATACAAATCATCAGATAAAAGGTCAATAGAAAGCATATAAAATAGGACTGAAAGTGTAACAAAATACAAAAATGTGCAGTAAAGGGCTTCCCTGGTGGCGCAGTGGTTGAGAGTCCGCCTGCCGATGCAGGGGACACGGGTTTGTGCTCCGGTCCGGGAAGATCCCACATGGCGCGGAGCGGCTGGGCGCGTGAGCCATGGCCGCTGAGCCTGCGCGTCCGGAGCCTGTGCTCCGCAACGGGAGAGACCACAACAGTGAGAGGCCCGCGTACCGCAAAAAAAAAAAGTTTAGTAAAATTTTGCAAGGTAGCTTAGTTCCTTTTTTAAATAAACTGAATTATAAAACTGAAAGTGATGTTATTTCTATATTTCAACTGTGTTGTTAAGGTAAGAAATAAACCCTAATTTGCAAAGGTAGAAATCACTATCATGCAAGATCTGATTTTCTAGACTAAACATTTTAATACCTAACACTCCTTGATACAGATGTCCTCTCACAGACCAGCAGCCTCAGCATCACGTGGGAGGTTATTAGAAATGCAGACTCTCAAGGACCATCCCAGATTACTGAATCAGAATCTACATTTTAACAGGATCCCCAATTATATGTAAATTTTGAGGTGCACTGTTATAGATAAAGAAGATTAAAAACATCCAGCATGACCTCCCTTAAATTTCTTCTCCTGTAAACATCTCTTCCTGAATCTTCCTCTCCCTCTATCAAAATATACATGTTCCTTTGCGGATGAGCCTCTCTATCCTTGCACTGGATCCCATTTCCTTTCTTTCTGCCTAGAAACAAATTCAGGTATTCAACTTATCTACTACAAACAACCAAAAAAGAAAATTATAAAAAGTACTTTCCTTAAACAATAGGATACACTTAACTGGCACCACCTGTCTCCTTCACTTTACTTACAACTTTGGAATCAACCTGCTACCACTAATCACCTCATTACAGCATTCTGTCATATAAAAGTGGGTGTCTTAAAATCCAGCAGAGAGCTCTCTCCCCACAACCACCAGCAATGCCCCTATCCATCCTTTTCATTGTGTTTGACTAAGTTATTAAGTCCCTGACTCTTAATAACATATTATATTGACTCTAATCAAAACCTGGTTTAGATTTTAATACTACAAAGAGAAAAAAATAGAATCAGGAAGGGGAGAGAGAACTGATTATTAATATAAACACACACACATATATTAGATACAAAGAGATAGATAAAAAGCCATAATAAGAAGTACTCTATAAATAACCAGCAAAATAAATGAGAATTTTACTTAACCTCTTTTTTTGATTAAATCCTTATGCAAAACAAAACTCTACTTTATCTCAATCCCTCTATTTTTTCCAAGAAATTGTGGTGTTTCTTGACATTCCAAAATTCCCAAAATGGAGAACTTCACTATAGGGTATTTTAATCTCTATTGTCCTGCTTTTTGCTTCTCTGTCTGTCTCTCTGTCTCTGTGTCTGTCTCTGTCTCTCTCTCTCTCTCTCTCTCTCACTAGCTCTCTTTCTCTCAACAACAAAAATACCTTAAAAATAAACTTTATTAAATAGACTAGATGCAAAACAAAATCATTTCATTAGCATTATTACTGGAATCAAAAGAACAGTAACATTTTCATGCACAGTTCATTCTGTGTAAACATAAATTATATTCATTTCCCTCTCTTTTTTTTTAAACTGTTTTCTATTATCCATTTTTAATTTAGGTATGTCCTAACTTTATCTACTGTGTTAGTTAAAATCTGATTCATTCCAAATGATTAATATTAGTTTACTCCCTTGGCTCTCACCTGATAACAAAGTTAATTCCTAATGGATTAAAATTTTAAATAAAAACACGTAAGAACTACAGGGAAATGCAAGTGAATAAATATTTAACTAATCTCAAGATTTTTAAGGATAAAAATAATGGAAGATCTCACAAAAGAACTAAACATCAAAAAGTAAGGAAAGAGGAAAAGGGGGTAAATAAAGCAAATCAAGTAAAATATTGATAATTGTTAAATCTGTGACTAGTATTATTTTACAAAACTCTCTCTTCTGTTTGAAATTGTCATTAAAAAATCAGTATGAATTAAAAGGCAAACAAATACATTTTTCATAATAAAAATCACAAAAGGATATCATCAAAGGGTTTAAAAAATAAGAAAAGCTGTAACAACATAAACAGAAAAACTGGCAAAGGTAGTGAACAAAAAAATTCACATCAAAATTACAAATGGCCAATAAGTAAATCCATAGAAAATGTTTTTGTCCTCACAATTATCCCCCAAATTAGAAATTTAAATTACAATCAGATATCCTTTTTCACATATCTAAGTGTCAATTCTTTTAAAAATTTAAAAGCAGTGCTGGTAAAGCATATAGACTGATACTTTCACACAGTCGTCAAAGAGAACATTGGTATAACCCTTCCAAAAAGCCAGTTTGGAAGATGTATACATGCCTGATATAATAATCAGAGTTCTAGAATTCCAGTCTCAAGAAACAACCAAATATGATGAAAAAGACATATAGATATTTATTTTATACTTGAAAGAAATTAGGTTCAAATGGCCAACAGGTAGAGAGGGAGGATTAAATCAGTTTTGACATATACATGATAAATTACAATGCAGCTGTTAAAATCTATTATCTAAATATATAATGACAGGGTAATACAAGTTATGATAATAAAGTGGGAAAAATCAGAATATAAAAGTATATGGAAATGAAGAACATAATTTTGTTTTATACATTGTAATTTTGTTTTTATCATGTGTGTTGGGGAAAAAGAAGGAAATGTATGGTGGTTATATCAAGGTCTAGAATTATGAAAAATTTTAAATGCTTATCTTAATTTTCTTATGTTGTATCTTTTCTCATAAGAACGTATTACATTCAAAATCAGGAGGAGGGGAAAGCTTTTAGGAAAAATAAACCCTCAAAGCAAGAATAATAGAAAACATAAAAGTCAAATTCAGGAGAGTCCCATGCTCATAAGAAGGGATTATAAATGTTTTTGCTTCCAGAAGCTCTTATATGGAATTCCCTTCTCAGCCTTACATTTTAGCCAAAAGATCCCGGGGCCGAGGCTAGATATTCTCCTGGAATCACTTCTGTCAATTTGACAAAAGGAGTAAAAGAATAGGGTTGAAAGATGTCATGAGATATTCACTAATCCACATTGATGTCTAATACATGTAGACTGCACGGCTGTCATATGTCGTTCTCTGTCTTGCAGGAGGTGAAAAGAAAATAAAGACTACCATAGGGTACCAAGCATATGTTTCAGTAAGACTTCCTTAGTAATGTGGCAGATAAATAGTTCTTTGAGGGCTTCCCTGGTGGCGCAGTGGTTGAGAGTCCGCCTGCCGATGCAGGGGACACAGGTTCGTGCCCCGGTCTGGGAAGATCCCACATGGCGCGGAGCGGCTGGGCCCGTGAGCCATGGCCGCTGAGCCTGTGCGTCCGGAGCCTGTGCTCCGCAACGGGAGAGGCCACAACAGTGAGAGGCCCGCGTACCACAAAAAAAAAAAAAAGTTCTTTGAGAACTACCAGTTCTACATTAATACTCAGATGTGCTCAATCATTCGTATTATCTTATTCTCTAATACCACGACCTAGTATATAAAAAAGTGAAAAGGTACATTAATTCCAGAAATGAGGCAAGAGATTCATCACGATTGAAATTACTTAGTAAGGAGTAATGAACACAATTACCGTTCAGAAAAATTAAGGTGCTTTACATGTCTCCTGTGCTTTTAATTAAGCCACCTTTAATACACTATTGATTATTTCAAAATATAATAGTAACGGTGATAAATGTCTAATATGAATGTAAAATCAGTATTTCAAAAATTTACTTCTGTATGGACAAGTTTATGACCTCTTTACTTTTAGCAAATTACTTCATAACAAATTTATTAAATAAATATTTGATTCAGTCTTTTCTGTCAGAATATGGAGGTTTGCAAAAATTAAGCAGCCAAGCAATACAGTGTTATTAAGGTCTGTGTGTAACACACTGATTTTATAACACTTTTCTACCAGCAATAGACCTATTAGTGAATCAACAGAGATTATGGATAAGTCAACCTTTCTAAACACTGGAAAAAGAAGCAAAAGAGGATGAAATAGGGTGGGAAGTGGGGAGGAAAAGTAGGGAGAAGAAAAAAATCAACAAGCAAGCACTAGAATTAATCTCTATATATACTAAATATGGCATAATTTAACACTGAATATTGGTATCTAAAATGACAAAAGTATACTCCAAATTAAGTTTTTTAAAGATGCCAGGGTATCCAATAAGTTTAATCTTATTTTTTTTTCAATTTTGAGTCATAATCAGAACTCATATACCTTGCTCTTAAATCCTGGTAGTACTGTAAGGCATTTGGTTTTTACAAGATCAGAGGCAATGTCATATAATATGTAAGTGGCATTAATATTTATATTTTTGAAAATGAATTACATCAGAACCTATGCAGAAGAACGCTGCTGCAATCAAACTACATTGCACTCACATAACACAAAAGAATATTTAGTGTCCTAAGAGCAGTATAGTTAGGTACTTTCTTAAGGAATAAAATCACATTAATCTGCACTAAAAATATAAATAAATCATTTTAAAAAATGCTTTGTTTTATATCAATGTTAATTTACATAATTTGCAAATTTAAAAAATAAGGTTACATTTGCCTGCAGCAAACATGGATATACCATACAATTCCTATTAATTTAATGGGAGTTGTGACCCCCATTAAGTTTAATAGGAGTCATACGGCCAAATCCCCATGTACCTTGCTGAAAATTTACCTCCTAGCTTTAAACTAATCAAATAATCTGAAATGAACAAAAGCAGTCAATTTTGCTAGACTGGGAAATGTAAAGTCCCTACAGTAAAGTCAATTCAGCATTATGATGGCAATGGCCACGTAGTTAATCCCAGCAAGAAAAAGAACAAGGTTATAACAGTGAGAAGAGACAAACTGAAGCAAGGTGGTTTAGGAGTGCAGAAAACAACATTTACCCATCACAGAAAATACGTTCTGTTTTTTCCAATGTGGAGTCAATTTTCCAATTTTTTTCTTTCTTAGTACAATGTCTAAAAAGAGTAAAAACAAAAATCCCTTTTTGAAGCCTAAAATTATGCCCAAGGAGCCTGATCAGACGGATAAAGAACCATATGAAAAGAACCATAGATAACTGGTTACAACTTCTGAATCACAGTGAAATAAATCATAATTTTTTCTGGAAAAACTTTTTAAAAAGTTACTTTATAGCCACAGCCATGCAACCATATACCTCACCTCAACTACCCGTACACCAGATTACAGTGGTTCTTAAGTGTGATGCTGAGCAACATGAGCCTCATCCCAGAAATTTTTCAGAAATGCAAATGCCTGGGCCCCACCCCAGACCTTCTAGGTGATTCTTATGCTCAAGTTTGAGAACTACTGCAATACTTTATTTCACATCCATGCTGTTCTCTCTCGGTTGGTTTTTTCTCCACCACCATGCTCACCACTGCCTTTATCTAGCTTGTGCAGCTCATACTGAGATTCAGCTCAAGAATTATCATCACTTCAGGCTGGAAGCATTTCTTGACACACACCCAATGCTTCTGGAGTATCACCATCATGGCACTTATCACCCTGTTATTACAACTGTTTATTGTCCCTCTACCAACTATTAAGACCACGACCCTCTTCAAAGATTTATGCTATTCAGTGACGGATACAGAATAAGTGCTTACCATAAGCCAGGCATTGTTCTAGGCATTTGCATGTTGATGAACAACAAAAAAGATCCCTGCCCTTGTGAAGGTGACATTCTGTGTATGTGTGTGTGTGTGTGTGTGTGTGTGTGTGTGTGTAAATATAAATTCTGTACATTTTATTACATGTATGCATCAATAAAAGAATGAAAGATATAAAGAATAAATATAGGTCTGAATTATTCTAATCTTTCTTAAGTTTAACCTTGGAGAACGAAGTTACTATTCCTTCCACTAAATTATAGACCATTCTGAAAAAAATATTTATAGGCCAAAACAGGTTTTTTAAATTCATAAGTGACCCCTAGATCTACTATTTTCCTGCCACTCAACTAGCAAAAAGATCCTACAGCCAAACATCATTTTTTACTAAGACATAATTAACACAAAAATCATTGTAAAATGTGCTTAGAGAATTTAAAAGTACAGTAAAAACTGCTAAGATACTATTTCTACAGCTATGTTCTTAAATTTTCTTGATGTATATAAATAAATATGTAAAGCTGTATCTATGTGGCATTTTTACCTGGCATAATATTTTCTTTGAAATAAGGATAAGCAACAATGTAATTCAAGTTAATTAACTAAAATTTCGACTAATGAAATCTAATTACATACTCACTGCATAAAGAATTCAACCTGAAATCCGTATTACCTACTTCGCTGAAGAACTGCTATTATTTGTAACTTGTCACTTGAGCAAGCCTTCATATATCTGACTTATGCTGGCCAGGGCTCCATTATATAGCATAATTTAATTCTCTAGGACACAAAAATTCAATTTACTTTCCTACTTACTGATACATGTTTCCACAGTGGGTTACTTGGCTTGTAAAAATTGGCCAAAAGAATCAAAGCACCCCAGTTTCTCAACAAAACTGATTTTTAAAGTGCTAGATATTAGTCCTCTAAGAGTAAAATAAATTCTAAAAAAACTTACAAAATATTGTGGAAGTTTGGTCTTTTATAATCATTTTTTATTTGAAAATTCTAAACATAATTTTCAAAAAAACACAGGAGAGACTTTAAGAATAAATAAAACACTGTTCCTACTTTGCAAAAACCAGTAAATTTTAACGGGTAAGACTTTATTCTTAAACACTAATTGAAAGAAATGGAGAAGATAAGCTAATTCTAACAATTAAACCTTTATATAATTAGCTTTTACCATGGTAAAACTTAAAAAAAAATGTTTAGTGATTTGCTCTTTAACATGCACACAAAACATGACATATTTATAATGTTTGCCTGGACTTAGAACAAATACATAATTCCTCCTTGCATATATGGAAATTTACCTCTCATACATACAGATGTAAAACAAATCCAAAATTATGTTAAGCCTTTAAAATCATACACTAAGGTAAAACACTACTGTAAACAGGAAAAAAAGAAAGCTCTGAAAAGGAAGGCACGGTCCATGGCTGAATACAATACACAGGCTTGTTTTATTTAAAAACAAAATCTTATTTAGTTGCTACTACTTAAAAATCTAACGACTGGTTTCTGTTGAAAAGTCAGAAGACTGGCAAAACCAGGCTAAACACTGGAAAGGCAACCACGGTTCCTCCAGCAAGCACTTTCCTGCTTGCTGCAGACCTCCACTGGCCTGCTGCACTCAAGTTACTTTGCCTGCTTGGCCAAATAGGTAGGTGTTTGAGGTTTTGACCCCTGCACGAGACCACAAGCTCCTGAAGAGCAGGACCTGTGCCTTGTGCATTTTTGAACCCCAAGCACCTGGCTCAATTTAGTCACTCAATAAATGAGGAAGGAGGGAGGAAACCATCTAGAAAACCTTATCTGAGCTTACCGGCAAACATCCAGGAGCTGATAAAAAAGTGCTCATAGCTATAAGATTTGAAAAAGTAACAATCATGTAAGGGCCCTGAAGAAACTTAATGGCTGAATAATTAAATTTATATCTTCTTCCCTGTGCTCTCATACCCCACTTTGATTCGTTTTCTCTATAGGTGTTCACAAAGCATTATCTGCTTGCTGGCAATAAAGGACTATCATGTCGCGTAAAACTTTTCTAAGACAAAACCACGTGACGCTGGATCAATGTTCTAACAGTGAAGTGCACAGTAACTCTGTATACCCTCACAGTTAGTAGTGTGGGTTCGTCCTAGGTTCTTTTTACCTGTAGGAGGGAACTGCTTCAAAAGCAACACCCCCTGGCCTGATGCACCAAAAATGAAATTTCTCTTAACAGATATGCATCCTGACCTGATAGGTGACACTAGAAATAAAACTGCAGTATCTCATGAAAAAGTCTCTGGTTTGCTAGCCCCCTGCTGAGTTAAGCTACTGTGCCAGCAAAGTAGTCTCTATCTTGATTGGAAAATTTTTTATTATGTGGACTAATGAGCCATTGATCTACACCTTTTTAAATGTATAAAAACATTCAAACATAACAGCAGGAATTCAGTTAGTTTTTCCCTCTAAAAAAACAGATGCAAAATTATAGACTATACACAAGATTTTCATAACAATCCAAGCCAGAGATTCATATTATTAACTCAGTTTCTGCTCGTTGTTTATCATTACAGTACTATTCATTCAGACATTACATTTTAACGTCAGATTTGATGTATCTTTCAATTCTGATGCAAAGAGCAATATCTTCTGAAAATAAAATATTAACCCATTTGTAACTTTCATGTGTGACAAATCCAAGTGAGCATTATTTACTTTCTGAATACAGAAGTTCTTATGTTAAAATTTTTCTCAACTTGTTATTTATCTGAATTATATTATTAAGTTATGTCAATATACTGAAAGTAGGGGACTGGGACAGCAAGGAGAAGTGATGAAACATAATTTTGGAACAAGCAATTCAAACAGAATTCTTTCGGAAAAATGTTAACATTTTGAAGCTTATTACAAAGACATTAGAATAATAAGCTTCTATCTATTAGTTGACAGTATGCCTTTTTTTCCATCTCCGATTTTATTAACAGGTATAAATGGGATCATTTAAAAGTACATATATAGCCAATTTAAAAATTCCAAGACATTTTCTTCAAGAATATTTAATTGTGACCAAAAAGTCCATTATATTTTACATGCATTCTCCAAGATTTTGCATTCTTTCACAGATTTTACAAGTTTAATATAATTTCATGCTGAATACAATGACTGCCACTACCAACTAGCTATAAAATTAACACATCTTAGCCCCACATTAACTTCTGACCTGCTCTGTAAAAAGCACCTGGAAGGGTGTTATTTTCACATGGAAATAACATGTAAGACTAAAGAAATAACGGATACCAGAAAATCCATATAGTAATTATGGTTTCAACTATTTCATTAACCCTCTAAAGTGTCTTTACTTCTTTAAAAATCAGGTCTGCCTTCAATAAAGATAACATTAGAAAGGAAGCACTATAAAAAATAACTTTTTCCAGAAAATATAAAAAGAATGTATTTAGAAGTTTTAGAACAATGACCACACTTAAGTAGCACACAAAACTAAAGATGAAATCAAAGAGTTGCCACAAAATATTTTCAATTTTACTGGCATAAATTCAGTCAACAAATGTAACATATATACCAAAGCAAAGCTTTCATTTCGTTCTCTCAGGATTATTTACAATGATTATATTTACAAATGTATGTAAAATATAAATTCAGATTTATATCACTTTCTATAATATAGAGCTGTGTAATGAAAATAATTCAACCACCAGAAAAAGAATATGACATACAGGAAATCTTTTTAACACTTAATTCTAAAATAATAAAAAATACTCATTCGAGCCACTTCTACATAAAAAAAAAAGATTGCATAGTTTAAGTTCTCCTGAACTTAAAAAATAAAATTTAAACTGTTACCTTACCTTCTGTATTCGGTAAGAAGCTGATTATAATGATAAACCACAGGCTTCGCATTCTGCAACCAGAAGACACCATTATTGATCCCTTTAAATATTTTCTTTGTATTCCTTAATGAATCTAGTTATAAATGTCCAGCTTCATCGAACCCAGCAGTCTGCATCATTGATCCTCATATCTGAAAAACAAACAAATCCATCATTTACTCTATGGTCCTGCAATGTCACAAAAGATGAAAAAATAATAATAACAACAACTCCTCTCTTTCCCTCCTTTCCTCCCTCCTTCTCCTAAGTATAAAAAAAGGGCATATATTTTGATTCTGTATGCAACAGGAAGTTGCTCCTATACACTGGATATCTGAGCTTTGCATTCTGGAAACAATCAAAACCTCCCGAAATTAAAGGTAATCAGAACATATGAATTCACATAATAGTTATATAATTTCCAAAGACAAATTTTTCTTTGAAAAGATTAAAAAGTTATTCTAGAATAATATATCTGCCTTTCAATGCCACGTATTAGTCATTTTATCAAAGTACTAGCTTTGGTACACAATACCTCCAACAAAATTTCATAAATACATACACTTTCTTTGTTTCTAGTGATGGTAACAGCAGTATTATCTACTCTTTTATCCTATTACCTTGCAAAGTACATTACAGATATAATGAAACAGTTTATTCTTCTATTCAAGGGTGTACAATTTTTAATATATGGTTGTACTTTATATCATAATGGCATTCCAAACACCACATAGCAAACTGTTATTTATCTGGTTACTAGTTATTCATAAAGGGAGCAGTTTAATAAAATGATTGCTCTTAACTATTTTATTTTAAACTTTTAGATTTTCATGTATCAGTTTTTCTTACAGCAAAACTTAGTAAGATCAAACCCATATCCTTGAGTAGTTTAGTCCATCCACTGGACGAAAATAAAACCGCAGACCATGATGATTATATCTCCAAGGTTGCATCACTATTTTTAAAAAACCAAGGGAGGGGTGGCAAAGAATATAAAAACCAAGAGCCAAGTTTAATTCTGACTAGCCCTTAAGGACACAGTTCTTCAAATGCAGAGGATACAAAAACTTCAGAAGTGATTTAATCAGCATTTTCTAAGTTCCCAGAATCACATGAAACCAGGTTATTTGCTGGGTTCTACTGAAGTGTTTTACTGCTTTCTGGGGTAGCATGAGGAATCAAAGAGTAAATACCAGCCTTACAATACACACATACTATGAAGGCAGTTCCAAAATATATACAGCCTCCTGATCTAGCTTCTGAGGATAAAGAAATTACAAATTCTTCCTTTAAAGTTTTCCCATGCTATCCTTAACCTGGTGCAAATAAAGAGTTTTTTTTAAGTGGAGCACTGAAAGTTACATGAGGTTGTCTCTATAATGCAAATCAAATGAACTCTTACATAATTTAGATGCTATCACTAAAGCATAAAGAAAATTTAGAAAACCAAATTTCCCTAGATAACTTTTGAGTTCTCTGTTTCACATTATCTGAGCTACTCTGCATTTGCTACATTCTTAATGCATCGTATGTGATTCTATTAGCAGGTCACTATATTCTGCTATCACTTCGCTACAATGTAACTTCAATGGAAAAGGGGTCAGATGCTAAATGGTTTGGAACACTTATGCTACAAAGTCACTATCTTGCTTCACCAACACACAGAAAGAAGGTAAAAAATTAATCTGAAGTCATTATCTAGTGTTTAAATATGAAGACCCATAAAACCACAAAAGGAACTAGCAAGATATTTTTGTCATAAGAAGTTTATTTTATCATGCCTATAGTTTCTGAGATAAAACTGCTTCCATATACACCTCCATGATTCATAATCAGCCCAGTTTTTTTAGCTCCCTCTGAAACCTGTGAAGACAATTACGTATCATAATGAGGGAATCAGAACTGGCATTACCAAGTTTTAAGAACACCTCAGATGTTCTTAGAAATAAAACAAAAACAAAGGGAAAGCAAGCTTCCTCCTCTGCATGCCAAAAATATAAAAAGAAGAATGATACATCAAAAATTAATCTGACAGAGGAGACACATGGCACACAACCCTGAAAAACTGGCTGGCTCTCCATTCATTTTTCACTCTGAGCTCCCAAAGACTATTCAAAAGACAAAATCAAAAGTAAACCTTCCATTTACAACTGCTGTGCAAAGTACTTGCCTTAAAACTGCAAGCTATTTTATATAAAGCACAGAGAGAAGTCAGATAATTTCATGGCCTGTCATATCAAAAGGGCTAATCAGTGAACAATTTCTTACTACCCACAGACTGGTCAATGATTGGCTCAAGCAATTAGAATAAATTTAATGTGTGGAAGAGGTGCATTAATTTTACTTGTAGTAATTAAGTCAGCCTTTGGAATGCTCCTGATTTAAGCAAAGAATCCTGACTGCCCAGGTTTTGGTTGTAATGGGTACTTTCATTTCAATGAACTAATGCATACAGGCTGCGTGCCCACATGCACAACCCTTGAACACATTTCCACTTTCTTAAAGCGATCCAAGATCGGTCTGTCTTTGGTCATCCGCTATTTGAAAGAGTCCTTGTTTGTGGGAAGAAAGAGAAGGAAGAAATCAGGGACTGACGACTGCCTTGTAAGAGACAGCTGCCAAGATAGGAAAACCTCTGTTAGTGAAGGGAAAAGGAGGAGGAAACCACACAACCCAGACCTCTTTTGTGGTCTCTGGCCAGGATAGAATATTTTATGAACTGATTTTAACTATACGCTCTAGTCAACTATGAGACTTAGTATAAATGACTGTTTCTAACAAACAGAAAGAGATTCTGGAATGTAATAAAATCATGGCTTCTTTCGCCCAAATAAAGCTTAAGTCCATCCATCTGTCTGTGCAATGAGTAAAAGAATATCAAATTTATTTTTCTCATTCTGCTATCTACATCAAATCACTTTCACATCAAATAAAATTATTTTCTAAAGTTCAAGCTTTAAATGCAATTTTGAAAAGTCAAAAGATTTTACTGCTGTGATCCAAATTAAAAACAACCTTCCATTAAAGAAATTAATGAAAACTGAAATACTTAGCAGACCATAATCAGCTAAGGATAGAATGAATAAATAATCAAACATGGTGAAACTAATCCCAAGAAAACATTGCTCCTAAATCAAACTGGAGCCACAAGACACTCACTGGCATAGATGGAGCCAACAGACTCTATATAACTACCTGCAAAATGAAGCTCAGTATAAGTGTCTCACAATGCAAAACAAGAACAAAAACAAGGAACAAAACCAGAAAAGGGCTATTAAACTTTCTTTCAACAAACAGAAAAGATTAAGTGACTCCCCATATTAAAAACCAGTTTGTCCTTAGATTTTTAGAAAAACTCTTCCCAAGAACTTCAGGGAAAAATTGGGAGGGTAAAGGCACAGATGAAACCCCACATAATGCTAAGTAACAGTTCATTGCTTAATAAAAACTGAAACAGAACATTTTTACTCAAACTACAAGTGACTATTTCTTTTCTTATCCTTCATATAAGGGGATTCAAACTATTTCATCCTAACTTTGTTTCTATAACCACCTGCCATTGTCTACCAAACCTCTGTCAAGATTTTTTTTAGAGTAAGTATCCTATTACTCTGAAAAGTCAATTAATGCATCATTAATACTAAACCTTCCAAAGCTGAACAACGACTTCCAGGAACATGCCTCAGCATTGTTTATATCCCAACAGTCCTCAATGTTTTATACACTACTTACAATGTACAGTTAGCTGTAGCCTTTCAGACAGTAACCTGCTTATATTTATTAGCTGCATTAAACATCCCATGCCTTAAACTGTCAGCAAAATTAAGAAACCATTACTAATCAGTTTTAATATGTGTGTATTTATGTTACATTACTAAGAAATCACATTTAACCTTATATATGATATCTGTCTAGCAAAAATAGAAAAAAAATAAAACCCATTTGTTGAAAAGCATCAATGAAAGAAGTAGGATACAGCATGCTTCAAATTAATGAGAGAAAAAGATAATTTTTTTCTAAAAATGGTTAACTGAGTTGATATTCTACTAAGTGCAAAGACACTAAAATTCATATCTAAAGCTTTATCTTTGATTTCTACTCATGGACACTGAACTACTGTGAACACTGGATATTACGCCCAAACAACCATAAGTATGAGAACCGGAAAGGCAAAGAGACATATTAAGCAGGAAACCTACCAAAGTTACCCATCCTTGTTACTATGCACTAATGCTGTATAAAATGAAACATTCACACTTTGTGTAAGCCTAAACTTCTATGCACTAAGTGTATGTCAATTTTAAATGAGAGCTAAAGACAGCTGTACAAAATCAGTCTTTCTGATCTAATTTGTGCTATAAAATTATAGCCACTATGGGACAGAATTTACTAACTAAAGAAAGTTGCTTTTCTATGTTTTACCAAAACAACAATAACAATAGCAACAGGATATTAACCCCACTCTGCCCCCACTGCAAAGATTTAGAAAATAAAAAATAAATTGCAGAATTTCCCCTTCTTGTTAACATAGGAGAAAACATCAACACCCTTGGGATTTTTCTTTCAGTAAGTTGCCTAAGTAAACCCTTGTTACCACTAATCAGAAAGCCTTTTTTAGCTCCAGACATTTGACGTTCTTTTCGCGTTGGACTTTATTTTCTTTCCCTTCACGAAGATAGGGCTCGGGTTGGAAATGCTAATAGCGATTTTAAAACCACGTGGCCAACCAATAGTCGCCACCCTCTTTCTGTTTCATTTCTGCAGATATTGGTATCAAATATAGAGTACTTTAATTACACCATTTATACTAAAGTCCCCTTAACATTCATTTTTGATCTTACCCTTTATTGAAACTTCTTCATCATTGTGAAGGTATAAATTCTCCTGTGAGAGGACTTAGAGGAGGAGTAGAAAGGAGAAGAGTTCAGGAATGCTCCCAGTAAATTATATCTGCTATCTGCTATGATATTTAGGAGTCATGCTAGGCATGCAAAAGAGGCTTGTAGCTGTGGACTCTGGAGGCACAATGCAGGGCAGTCTGCCATTCTCTTCATTAAAATGCTTCCAGTTGAAATAATAAAAACAAATGGCTGTCATTTTCAAACCAACATGGGGGACATTTTATGACTGAACATAAAGCTGCAAATGAAGTATCAAAAGAAAAGGAAAAAGTGAAGCTACATGCCCAGTTCAAAATATTACCTTATATAACATGAAAGTTGATGGCGTCCCCAACTTTTATATCAAAAAAAATCATAAATCCATTGGTTTAAAATATTTTGTATTTATTGTTAAATTACAATACACCTACAATATAGAATTTAGTTCTTTCCCCATTTGGGGGAAAGGGAAAGCTATTTTTAAATAGCACTCCTCTCCAAAGTTAAAACTTTTGATTTCTTCTTAACTTTCTAATGGTCTAGAATTCTCGTGCAGTATTTTTGAGTTGAATATAAATTATGGGTACCAAGGCCAAAAATATTTCCTGAGTGCCTACTGCGCGTGAAATACTGTATCAGACACGTATCAGTAATCCTTAAAAGGCCAATATCATAAAGGTCAGAAGTCTGAGGTTCCGAAAAGTTAACTCCTTTACTGGAAGTTACTCAGCTAGCAGGCAGCAAAGCTTGAATTCCAATCAAGGCTAATTACAAGGACATTCTTTCTTAGTTGCTAAGTTATTCATTCAGAAACATTTACTGAGGATCTATTACATGCTGTGTACTGAGGAACCTAAGAGACAAAACTCCTAACCCTCAGGGAGATTACATTCTAGCTCAAAAATAACCCTTTCTAAATAGAAAGCTACAATTGCCTGGCACAGAGTTAGGTACCTCCAAAATGATAAAGCTACACAGATAAACTAAATAGTTTACTTATATTATTCATGAAATCTTCACAACAACCTGCGAAATATAAATTATTATCCCCAATTTGCCTTAAAATGAGAATACCTAACGTGTACAAGGACAGTAAACAACAGCAGGGCTGGGATATAACACCATGTTCTAAAACCACTATTGCCACAAATTAAGTAGTTCAGATAAGCCTACTCACTTTATGTGTTTTATTATCTTTCCTTTTGGAATAAAAAATACAAACAGAACAAAGTCATTTTGGGATTATGAAAGTGACGAAATACAAAAAAAATAATGAGTTGATTTTCAAAATGTTTACATGAGTAAAACTAACATCCCTTAGGTAATGATAGCTAAATGTTAACTTAATTTTTAGTATTTCCAGTTAAGCTATCTTAATTTTATTCACTATTTAAAGTGCTCACGATATATGTTATAAATTAACAAATTATTCTAGATGAATCTTATGAGCCAAAATACCTGAGAAGTTGCTTACAAGTCAAAATTATAAACCTAAGTATTTCCTCAAATATAATTAACAATGGAAAGAACATTTTAATGTCAACTTCTGTGATATTATGGTCTCTTCACTGTTCAGGCAAATAGAAAAGAAAAAATCCAATGTTGCTCACGAGATGCACTCTTATCCTTGGCTCACTACACTGGATCCTTTGTTCATAAATCATTGTTACTAGCCATTCTTTGAATCAATATTCAGATTCCCTCTTGGTCTCTATGTACAACCACTAAATGAAATAATAATGACCCAGGATCTGTCGTATATTGGATCATCAATATCACCATCAGGAGTTTCTTAAAGGTAATGAGGTAATCTGAGTAAAATATGTCAAATGAACTTAAAAATGAAAAATTAACTACAAAGAACACACAGTAAGAAGCTGAAAAAAATTTTCTGAAGTATATAGCACATTGCCTTTTGTAATCAATAAATGATAAAACTCAGCTGCAAGCTATGTCAATATACATAGTGTCATCTCAACTTGCAATTCTAAAATAAAATAAATAATACTAACAGTAAAATTGCATGTATGTCAGTTTAGGTCAATGACTGTCTAGTGATTACATTCCAGATATTTTTGATATTGAGTACTTCTAAGGAGAATTAAATACATAAGAAAATGATTAAGACCCCAAATATGAATTAATTAATAACTGTTAAACTCCCAAAAAGTTAGTGATAATAAATATATTTTATACCAAAATAATGAAAGAAAAGAGAAATAAAAGCAGTTTATAGACCTGTGTTTCCCTTGAGATGTGTACTTAGGTCAACCAATATCATCTTAATGACAAGAGCCCAAGACTGAGATGAGGAACACAGTCTAGAATCCTGGCTTAACCTACCACTATGAGTGCTGGGACAAATCACAATCATCTAAGCCTCAAGTTCAGCAACTATATACAAGGATAGGAATACACAATAAATTTACTATTCCATTATTTTCTGAATTATTCCAATAACATGTTTATGGTCCTGATTCCATCTTAAGTAATCTTAAAGGAGATTTTTAAGGGTTATTGCAATATGTTTCACTAAAAGCTTGTCTCTTATCAAAATATCTCTCAGCAATTACTTTAATAATTCAGAGTTTTAAAATTACATCTAAAAGAGTTGCTATTACAAAAAACATTTTTTGAAACCTACCTACAGATTACATTACAGATTATTACATCAGCAGCCATAATACAATAACCTGAGACTCATTCAGCTCACATATTTCACACTCCGCCTTTGTGGGAAAACGCACATGATCAAACAGCAAGACGACATGCTTTTTCCAGAAAAAGCAAGTTCCTGTGCCTTAGCCCACGTTAGTCTCCATTAAGCCCTACATTCCATACCATACACTCTGTGTCTACAAGCAAAACTCAAAATAACAGTATTTTATTGAATGGTAAAGAAAAAGTATATATCAATTATTTCTGAAAATTAACTTAATGAACAACATTAGAAATAAAGTTTCAGTTTAAGTGAATGAACAAGAACAGACTCTTACTTCCAGTGTTCGACTGATATTCTATGTGGTCAGCATGCCTGATTCCTCTAAAGAGCATTAGAAGACATATGGGAAGGCAAGAAAAATGTTTATAGATAATATTTTAAAACATAATGGACTGAGTCATTTTTAATGATTGTTAAAAAAATTTAAAACTTTAGTTCATTAAAAAAAATATAACATGTTTTATGTCTAGTGCTTCTTAACTAGTGACTCATGGAGTGAGGGAGGTATGTGGTTTTTAGAAAAGGGATTTTCAACATTAAAATATAATTTTATAACCTCTATTAAAATTTCAAGGACTTCCTGGTGGCTCAGTTGTTAAGAATCTGCCTGCCAATGCAGGGGACACAGGTTCGAGCCCTGGTCCGGGAAGATCCCACATGCCACACAGCAACTAAGCCCGTGTGCCACAACTACTGAGTCTGCGCTCTAGAGCCCATGAGCCACAACTACTGAGCCTGTGCACCACAACCACTAAGCCCATGTGCCACAACAACTGAAGCCCGCATGCCTAGAGCCCGTGCTCCGCAACAAGAGAAGCTACTGCAGCGAAAAGCCCACGCACTGCAACGAAGAGTAGCCCTTACTCGCCGCAACTAGAGAAAGCCCGCACGCAGCGATGAAGACCCAACACAGCCAAAAAAAAACCAAAAAAAAAAGCAATGTTTAATAAAAAGAAACATAGGTTATAAAAAGCTGAGAAAAATTGACTAGAAGCTTGAATTACTTGCCAAGACTCTCTTACTTGGTAAAAGACATGTTATTTTTGCAGTATTTCATTAATTTTTTATAAATTTTCTAAATCAGAAAACTGATATTTGAGGAAAATATAACCCTCGTTGCCACTCCACATACAAAGCAAAAAACTGAGCTTAATAAGAATAACTTCCAAAGATAACAACCAGTAATTCTTCAGCTCTCTTAAGCTAAAAACTATCAATAGTATCCCATTTTGTTTAGAAAAATTAGAAGCAAGGAATTATGTAGACTGATACTATACAGAAGAGATCAGGAAACTTTTTTCTGTAGAGGACCATATAAGTAAATATTTTAGGCTTTAAGGACCGTAGAGCCTCCGTCACAACTATACACTTCTCCCTTTGTAGCATGAAACCCACCATAGACAATGTGTAATGAATAAGCATGGCTGTGTGTCAATAAACTTTACTGCAAAAATTGCCAGCCAGGCAGTTTACTAACTCCTGCTATAGATTAACCGATACAAGATGGAGATAACTGAATGCAGTTCGGTCAAATAATGAACTGACCAATAACCATCAACATCTACCAGAATATTCAAACCAACTTCAGTCTGTTATTTTAAGAAATTAATTTAAATGTAAAGGTAAGTTAACTACGCTGGAATGAGAAAAACAAAATAAAGCAGCATTATACTGACCAAAACAAATTAGTGTTTCAGTGTGTGTATAACAGAGCCATATGTACAGCTTACAGTGCTTGGGGAGCAACTCCAGAAAAGAAAATAAAAGGCATTACCACAATAACCTATCTTACTACTTTGGCAGGAGAGAATGTAAAACCAATCAAAACAGTAAGTAATGGGAGGCTGAAAAGCAATGAGGTTTGGACAAGACCCCTGAGGTATTCTACCATTAGTATGATGGTTTCAAATAGCTGTTGGTAAAAGTGGCTTCAAACTCGTGAAACTTCTGTCATCACTGCTACTCACCCATATGAAACACTGGATATATCCCAGTCCCACATTGTATTCAAAAGGAGACTACTAAATTCTAATTTGTTGAATTTCTGCTATAAAGCTAAAAATTCTACAAGGCCAGAATCACCAATCTTACTCAAAAAAAAATTATGAAGTCACAATAAATGCATACATTTCTGTTAGAACAAAAGAATTTTTAGAGTTTTCCAATTCCTTATATCCAGGCTCTTCCCAATCAATATTTGACTGTTACTATTATAATAAATATTTTTACTTTCTGCAAGCTAATGTTACCTAAAATTGAATAGTCACACTATAACGTGCCATAAGAATAATATTTCTAAGCTACAATTAATAGGTAACCACATTTAAAACACATCAGCTAAACTTTTCTCTCTATCTATATATATACATATATATATATATAAAAGACAAAAGAGTGTCTATATATATATATATATATAAGACAAAAGAGTGGAGGTTACAAATTTTTAATAAGAGCATTATATTATGGTAGTAATAATCTAGGTGTTTTACTGGAAGTGAAGTGGATTACTGTAAATGAAATTTTAAAATGTCCTTTCCATTTTACAGATAACACAAAATGACTTTTTTCATGTCTCTGGCGATAAGGATAGATCTGCCACACATTTAAATGGTGCCTTCATACTTCCCACCCTGACTCATGAATTAATAATTTAGTGACATTAATACAAGAAGATAAATGATAAAAAGGTTAAGGCGCATGGGCCAACCATACACACATACTTCTTTGAGCACAGTTAATACTTCTCTGCCAATTACAGTTAAAACTTTTTAACTGTTTTCAACAGCATTTTTACAATCTAAGTAGCAGCTTATGCGCACACAATTTCACACAATTCAGGCTTAATAAATTTCCTGCTGGTACCAAACAATCATTCTAGGGGATTAAAGTGCAACATCTGTTAACATTAATACTGTTTTATATAGTCCTATGTATTAATGAAGCCTCTATACCATTATTAGTCTCCTAAAAAACCTTCTAGGCCAAAATACTGATTCAACATGAATTACACATTTATGCTTTACAGTAACAAAGAAATACATTAGTGTGACATGGTAAAATAAAAAAATCACACCCACTATGAAGTGACAGATTTCCTTTGACCCGAGCTTGCTAAGTGTGCGTGCAAAGATACATATACACACAAATGAAATTAACTCAGTCTCTAAGTTTTCAAAACCAAAAATCCTCTGGAGCATTATTCATTAAGTTTGGATAAAATACAGTTCTTTGAATATAAAAGGTACTTCATTTTAAAGTGGTACTCATTCACTCACAGTTTTATCAATTCTTTTTCTGAAATGTTTTAATCCCCTCTCATTCTTTTCATTCCTTCTGCCCTGACCTCTTTCTCTCTCAACTTCTGTAAAAATCTCGTGGCTAATTTCTTGCCCTCCATCCAGCTTGCCAACCTCCATTAGACTGCTCTTCCTAATTCCACTCTAAACCATAAAAATGTGTAAAACTGGAACCAATTCTAGAAATCACTTTATATATGAGACAAAGAAAACACTTGGGGTTGTGACTTAACAAAGGCAGACCTCAGAACTGCTGATTTTCAAATTTTCTCTTAAGTACATATATTATTATCTCACTGTAGTTTAATTATCACAACAAACCTAGTATCTCTATTTTAACAACAGAGGGACTGGAGGGGCGGTGGTAAAAGGAAAAAGTTTTAAAAAAAAAGTGGCAAAAAGCAAACAACAAGAATAGAGCCCAAATAGATCTAACTTCAAAAATAATTCAACCCTCTACTTCTGTCAAACTTATTTGCTCAGTGATTCTGAATATGCCCTTCAAATTGACTTATATTCAAGATTTTTTTTAACCATATAGAAAACATTCCCCTCCCTGCCACCTAAGAAAATTCCATACAGACTTAACAGGTTTAAAAGCCACCTATGACATAAAGCCAACTGGATCACCTCCAACTGAAAAACACCCCTCTTTCCAAAAATTCCTACAGTCATTGTACCATTTGTATAATAGTTATTATTGGGTTGTCTTATAACTCTTCTTCAATTAAGCTTTTAAACTATTTTTTAAACCTCTTTTGTCAAAATGTTCAATATTTATCTTTCTTCAATGTAAGTCTCTTCAAACCAAACCAAAAAAACGTCCAGGATACATACTCTGTTCAAAGCATTGAGGCTGGTACTGCAAGAAATACAATGATGTGGAAGATAAGGAAATGATACAAGGGCACAAATAACTTTACATAGTACTTAAATGTAATTAAGAAAGTAAGTGCTCCTTAGGGACCACAGCTTTTGCTCATCCCTTCAATCGATTCTGATAATTAATGTAATATCCTGGTGATTAATAGAGTGAATATACAATAAATTAACCAGTTTTCTGGAAAATTATTATAATTTTCAATGAATTTCTTTTTTGGCTAACATCTAAACTTGGGAATGAACATCCTTTTTTTATTTCCTGTTCTTCCTCTTTAACTATTAAGGTAATTAATTCGATTTTTGGACCTAGGAGGCTTAACCTCACCTTGCACCTTTCCTAGCATATTTATGCTATTCCTTCTACCTGAAATCCCCTCTGCCAACCACTATTCCTTTTCTAAGACTCAGTTGAGGCCGATCACTTGACGATCTAACTCCCTCCTTCCCTCAACCTCCACAGCACACACCAGAGGAACACTGTCATTTGTGTACAAAATCACAAGTAGCTAAAGTATCATTTTCAAAATTATTGTGAGCTAAATGAAAACAGGACCCATGGCTTTCACATCTATAACCTCAGTTCTGGGTACCCTTGCATAATGCCTGGCAAATAGCATATAATAAATGTTTTCAACAAAAAAGAAGGAAGGAAATTAGGTAAATAGAAAGGAGAGAGGGAGGAAGGGGTGAATGAATAAACTGAACTATGGGAAGTAATGTCCATGAATCGAGGGCAAGATGAAGAAAAGTGAATGAATTCAGAAACTGAAGTACAAAACTGAAACACAATTTTTTAAAACAACTGGAAACAAACGTAGAGATCTCCTAAAATAGGGATTTTTCAAGCAATTTTTTGAAATATTTAATGTTTAATTAAATATTGAGGAATTGCCAATTTAAGGCACAAAAAATAAAAACGGCTATTTTTCACAAGTTTAATTTATCATTGTTTGGCATAAAATACTTTCCTGTTATCATTTGCAGAAGTCAAACAAACTCCCTCAAGCAAGTTTTAAAAACCACTGACCCTCCTCACTAACAGTGAGGAAGCAAAAATGTCCACAATTAGGGAGTGGAAAAACTAAACATGCAATTCAGGTCCAACCAAACTCCAGCAGAATAATCCCCTGATGAAGTTTTTCTTTAAAATACAGATTTCCTTCAACTTACGATGGGATTAAATCCCTATAAACCCATAAAAGTTGAAGATATCTAAGTCACAAATACATTTAATATACCTAACCTACCGAGCCTCATATATTAGCCTAGCCTACCTTAAATGTGCTCAGAACACTTACATTAGCCCACAGTTGGGCAAAATCATCTAACATAAAGCCTATTTCATAATAAAGTGTTGAATATCTCATATAACTTATTGAATACTATACTGAAAGTGAAAAACAGAAAGACTGTATAGGTACACATATTTGTCATGGTGGCTGGGAGCTGAGGCTCACTGCCGCTGCCCAGCATCAAGAGAGTATTGTACTGCGTATAGCTAGCCCGGAAAAAATAAAAAATTAGAATTTGAAGTACGGTTTCTACTGAATGCATATCGCTTTTGCACCACAGTAAAGTCAAAAAATCCTCAGTCAAACCACCGTAAATCGAGGACCATCTGTATTTGAAAATTCAATAAGTGAAATACTGAAAATAACTTAAAATCTTTTAAAGTATTAGAGAATGTGAAATTATATAAAACTATATTAAGTATACCTGAGAAATTTGCTTTTAAATAAAAACAGGATGGGGTAAATAAACAAAGTTGACATTTATTTTCAAAGTACACTAGAAGTGCAAGATAATTTCTTCTTGCAAAAATTTTTGACGAAGTAGGCTTCCACATCTACATATTCTCCCAGCAATATTTTGAATTTGAGAACACACCGTTTCCAACAGTGAAATTCCTCCCAAAAGTCAATTGTTTTAAATAAGGTCAGCATAAAGGTACAATACAGTTTTATCACCATTCAGAACAAAGAATGAAAAAATTAAAATCCACACCTCTTTTCTCCTCCAATATTATGGGACTGACATTAGCACTCTTAATTCAATGCCAGTCTTGGGCTTATATCTCACCTCTGTATGAAAAAACAGTAAATTTCACACTGGGAATTAAACTTCAGCTTTAGTTTGCAATTAAGGTATCTGACGTTGCCTATAATGCATATGGCATTGCAGATTTATTTCTTTTTAGCATTTTTTATTTACTAAAGCTGTTGAAAAACCATGGCTACTTCTAAATCCTAACTTTCCACCCTTCCTCAGACTAGCATTTGCAATTAAACTGACTTTAATATACAAGTCAAGCAATGGTAACAATAAATCTAAGCAGCTCGTTTGCAGAAAGATATCTAAATATTAAATATGCAATTTAACAGGTTTTAATAATTAAATGGTAATTGTAAATGGTACAATATATATGTCTGTCCTAATTTGGAAAGACGAGCTTCTCACATAATACTCATCAAACTAAATACAAGAAATTGTTCAGGCATTTCACTAAATTAAAATCTTGAAACCCTACAGCTACAATGTACAAATTTAGATTTTATTAATACTTTAAATCAAACCATAGTTATTATTCAGTTTCCTATTATGCAATTTATAGTCTTTGGCTATGAATACAAGAACCTCATGTAAAACACAAATATACACCTGAAACTAGCACAATATTGTAAATCAACTATACTCCAATATAAAATAAAAAATAAATTTAATAAATCTACAAAATAAATAAATAAAACACAAATAAACCAAAAAACTAAACCTTACAGCCTCAGATCCACATAATAAAAATTTTCACTTTAATCAGCACTTAAAAAAGCATGAATATCACTTAAACATATGCAGGTATATACTCAAGAATATTTTTAGAGATATCTATAAAGGAAGCAAAATTATAATTTTTCACAGGTCACATTAAAAATATACGTATCAACTTGAAGCAATTTTTGCACAGCCAATATTCTTTAGGCGCAATGCACACACCTCAAAGCATTGTCAGAAAAATGGGCTCGTTCCTCCTCCCTTGCTCTCAACAGGCCAATGGCAGGAATGAATGACTCGTATAGAACCTAGCTCTCCCTCTACCCTGAGTTCAATCAATGGCCAAATTCTGTCCCATCACTACAAAACTTTGCCACACTGTCTACTGCCACTGCCACTCACCTGGACTGTCATCCACACTTTCTAAGTAGGTTCCGTTTCCTCCAGTATTTCCCTACTCTAGTTCATTGGTTACACCACCATGACCGTCAGCAATTAAATGTAACACTTTCTCAACAGAAAAATATTAACAGCTTTTTATGGCCTTCATGAGAAAGTCTAATCATAGCACAGTAGGCTCTTCATAAACACGCCCCTAACTAACATCCCAGTTTCATCTCCTTCCACTTCCTGGGCAATTTGTACTCTCCATACACAGTCTCCTTAAGGTACCATTTTCTGCCTTTGTTTTCCCTGACCTTTACCTCTGACTTCTCCTCCTCAAAAAGCCTGCATCTACTGAAATCCTCCTCTGCCTTCAGGTCTATTTAAATGGATTCTTTTTTCTATATTATTCATTCTGAATTCACTCCCCCTACCCTATATTTCCACAGTCTTTCCTCTAAACTTCAGGTTGGCATGTCATTACGGTATGGCTTATATTATAATTATTTGTGGAAATGTCTGTTTCTCTGATGAGATTTTAAGTACCTAGAGAGCACAGTCCTTATACAGTACATTTCTTCAGGCAGGGCCTTAATAAATGGCTGTTGATCTAAAATGAAGAATTAAAGCCCCAAAGTTAATGGATACCTAGATGAGAAATGTGCTTATAGATAAAACTGCTCTTGTAAAGAGCAAAACACAATAAATATTTCAAAATATAGACTTTAAGACCAATGAAAGTAAATACATACTTTCGGTCTGGCAATTTTGACAAACTTGGTACTAGAAGTTCTGTCACATTTTTAAAACCACATGTGCTGTCATAATAACTTCTGTGGCATTGCAAGAAACCAAAAATAACATCTTGAAGGTAAAATCCAAAACATTATAAACACTGTGAATTATTAAAATAAACCCAAGCCCTTACCTGTCATTTATACACATGCAACATTGCCAGAAAAGGTTGCTCTGAACTACAGAAACATAATGTACTTTGAAAACATACCTGCACGTGAAATACCCTATATTTCAAAAGATTTGGGTATGACTTTTACTTTAATTAAACTCTCAAAAGAATTCTTTTATATACTAAAAATTCTCTCTGACTGTGCATCTGAATACAATTTAATTTATCAAAACTGGGAGTAAGTTGTAGGATAATGGCAAAAGTTGGATCGATCTGGCTTAGTGATTTCTTCTGACCTTGAGAAACCTATAAATTGCACAACATAGAATGGTAACAAGGCTGACACAGAAATTAAGATTTGCTTCTTTCAATTTCACCTTTATGATCTTATTTGTACCCTATAAATGTCCCTATAAATTAAAAGTTGGTTTAAGGAATTTTAGGTAGATTAACAGTCTTGAATATAAGTTAACCAAAAATGGAAAATCTGTCTTTCAGCTAAACTACCAAATACACCATTAGGTATTTGCACTATACTGTGAAAGATAAAGATAAGTTTATGATTATTATATTTAGAATTAAGAACAATTTTCAATTTTTTAATATTTGTAATATATTACATACATATTAAACCAAAAACTATGCTGTTTTAGATTTGTTATCATTCAATTCTTTATCTATTGCGCTTGCACAGAATCAATAAAACTCAAAGTCCATATAAAGGAATCTCACTACTAAAGACAGGGAGACTCTAATTTCCACTGAATTGTTTGTTAAAATAATTTTCAATCTATTCATAAATCTTGCAGCAACAACAACAAAAATGAAGTCCCATCTTTAAACCTGTTTCTATACCATCATGATAGGTGATTTCAAAAAATTTTAACCTAGATGTCAAACACTTATACTTCATCAATTTTTGATTGTATGTTAAAATTATGTAAAATATTGAAGCTTTCATGAGCACTCAGCATTAAAAAGTCAATTTGATAAGGAATGAATGTTCAAATAGATAAGCAGAGCTTTAAAAATTCAGAATGGTATAGCTGTGATACCGTCCAAAAGTTAACCTTTATAAGCCGTGTTAATGAAAATTTTAGCTAAAATTACGTTCTGTTTCCCGGAATCCTTCCTAATAGTTTTAGTCTGACTTTCTACCTACTTGATTTATTGACACCTGTTATAGTTCCCTATCTAAAAGCCTATTCTTATACAGGGCTGCATATATTTTCTACTCTCTTTAGATCTCTTTTATGTAATAAATATAATGTCAACAAATTAAAACAGTAAAAGTACCACAAAGGTTTATCTAAGTTGTAGATTCTAACAGAAATGATGAGAGAAAATCAATAGAAACTTGTCTTACACATAATGCAATAATTTGTAAGTTTAGATAATAGACAGAGCCTAATTTTCAGCCAAATCCTGGCCAATAACTAATACATGTATTTTCCTTACCATATTTTGATTGAAACAAATCTAAATAAAGTAGGATGGCAGGTCAATCAAAGGCAACAACTGTGCTACGTAGTTGCCCATACCAATCTTTTTTATACACAAACTACCTTATTTTTTCTTTTAAATAATTTTATTCACAACACAAATTTAATTATAGGATGGCAGTATATACGCATTCATCAAACTGTCATTTAAGATGCTTCAATGAAAAGCTTCTATATTTTCTTTGAGAAAAAAATGCATGAAATAGTTTTTATTTTGTAGGTTGAATAAAAGTATGCAAATATAAAAAGCTCACACATATGCTATAATGAATGATCAATTATCAGGCCCAATATTTAAAAAATGTTTTACAAGAGTTGAATAATGCTAAGCATAAGGGTATAGCAAATATCCTTTTTTAATTATGGAGGCCTTAATATATATTAAGACATACGGAAACACTTTGAAGACCACCACCAAATAATGAGATTCCACGTTACATAAAAAAACTGTACACTGATAGAAATCACTAAATGTTTATCTTGGCTCTCTTTAGGAGGTCAAACAGCAGTTTACTTGGGAAGTCAAATGAAAAACATGACAATTTTTTTAAAAGGAGAAATAAGGCCCTCAGCCATCAATTCAGAAATGAGTAACATCAAATTATTAAAACAACTGAAGAAAACATTCTATCAGAGGGAATGTCAAAAATATTAAATCAATATACAAAATACTAAAATGATGTTCTTAAGAGTGCAAAAAATATCTGACATTATCATCAATTTTATAAGTATGTTGGAGTTTGCGATGACTTACTCCTTAAAAACAGGCAAAATCAGTTTTAATAAAGTAAGCTAACAAATTAAAGCTATATTTTAGTTTATTTTCAATTAAAAGTTAACATCTTGGTGAGTTAATTGCAACCCTCTTGATAGCTCCTCTTGGTTTTCACAGAATTAACAGGCAATATAGAGAATGAAGCTATTAGTATATGTAATCTACAAGATTCTCAATATTCTTAAAATACTTAAGCAATGGTTGTACTATAGGATTTTCAACTTAGTATTGTTCTAAAGAGCTCTAATTCTTATTCTCTAATTTCTTTAAAGAATATTCTTAAACTATTAAAAATCAATTCTAAATGTTTTTGAAAAATTCAACTCTAGAAAATGTGAATTCTAAGATACTTAAGATTTGTTCCTGGGTTTTTTAATCATGTAATATTATTAACTGAATAATAATTGTCTTAAAAGATATCTATTCTCATTTTAATGAAACCAATTATAGGTTTCCAGGCTGAAATGTCTAAAGAACTTACGTACTTAACGTATAACACAATACCAAAAAATTAGTTAAGAAAAAAAAACACATGGGAGATGTGGGAGAGTGACTACATTATTAAAACAGCCAAGTATAAAAGTTACGACTGACCATCAAGTTTATTATAATTCTATGTCACCACAGTTCTACAAAATATTTTACAAGCGCTAATCAACCCTAAAGTCCTATAGCGATCACGAAGATAGTAAAATGCTTTGAGAACTGTGTTCTTAAATACCTTAGTGTGTTGCAGCTGTTATCTGAATCCCACATAGCAAAGAGTTAAAACAAAGATTTTTTTGAAGTGTAATTCAAGTCATTTCATAGGCCCAGGTATTTATTTTTACATTAGTTATTGGGGGCCAGTAACTACTACTAAGAGATAACAGAGCATTTGTTATGATGCTCTGACAAGTAGTAAAATGCTGGGCTAAGCCTTTTTGTTGAACCTAAACGAACTTTTTACATAGGGCCACTCAACTACCTTTCTGCTTTGACTTACATTTGGTCAAAACAAAAATGCCTTTTGAATCAATAAACTGATTTAAAGAGCATTAAATATAAACTAATTTTTAAAAAAAATTACATAAAAATTCAATGATTCAATAGGTTTTCTTTTCCTTCTTAAATATAAATCTCAAAAAAGGTTTTATGAATCATATTTATATTGAAATATGGAAAGCAAATATGAGACAAAATTATCCATAAGTAAAATGCATCAGTATTTTTATTTTGAATTTCAGATATTTCCTTAGGTATTGTATTTATTTTTATATAAGGCAATACAATTATGCCTAAATTATTGGAGATAATTTGTAACATCTTTTTCTTACAAAAATAACATACTTTTTATTAAAAATACATAACATCTTATAACTTACTCTTTTTAGAAATGAATAGAAATTTGATATTCTAGGGTCTTAACATTTTCACTCTTTAATGCAGTTCTGAATTAACAATATTATGTGAATGTCACAAAATCATGTTATACGAAGTATACATAATAAAAAGTCTTTTTTTTTCAATTTGAATAAATCTATCAAATAGATGAAAGGAAACGCCTTTGAAACATAAAGGCAAAAATAAATTAATACTGTTTATTTTTATAATTAAAATGAAAACTGTAGTTTTTAAATCCTGGTAATAAGGCAATTTAAAATACATTTAAAAATTATTTTCCAATACAGTTATGAAAACATGCAGATTCACAGTTTTGCATTCCAGACTCTTCATATAGGTATATACAAAATTTTGAAGAAATATTATTTAGGTTTTACTACAGTTTTGTTAATTCTGTTTAAGATGTTAACATGTTAAAATATTTGGCTTCAGTTCAAACAGTAAAAAGGTATCAAGTCTTTTTTTAAATAGGAATTTCTATTTTTATAAAACTTATACTAAAAAAATATTATTTCAAATGTACATTCATAACACATATTACCCTTATCTGGAGAATTATTCTTTATATTATATTATCCTCATAGCTTATTTAAAAAAGCGATCTGCTCATATAGACGCAGGAACAACTAATACATATATATCTACTCTTAACATTTATACAAATGACAGGATGTTTTATCATAATTCATACTCTTTTTTATTATTCATTTGAGAATGTTTAATAAAAATTTCTTTGGTAATTTACAAAGAATGTTGGGTTATTTTAAACTGAAAAGCAGCTGTCAATTAACTCTCTCATCATAAACATCCCCAATATAATAAAATAACAATAATCCTTTTACAACAATAGTTTTTCAATAACACATTTTCTTCACAATTCAAATGTCATTATTTTAAAAATCACTCTGTAGTCTACCTTCAGATTTAAGACAAAACAAGTAGAACTTACCCTAGCTGTGCTTTTCCAGTAACCTCACAGAAGTTATGCACTCCGTGACACTTACTGTTCCTCACGCAATAATTTTCCTGGAATGAATTCTCTCTAGTAACCCTTACCTCACTGTGAAGGGAGGCATGATATTCGAGGGAAAAGGGTAATGAGCTATAATATCAGATTCCATTTTCCAGTGCTTATCATATTTAGCACCAACTATGATAAGAAATCTCTTTTTATCATATTATTTAAGGCAATGAAGTAAAGTTGGCAGTACAGGATGTCTATCAATAATTCTATGGAAAGGAGTATTTGGACACTTTTGTAAAACATACCATCGTAATCCTATTGAAATGTAATTGCTGTTGTTAATATTCTTACCCTGATATGAAAATGTTCTGCATAAATGTAGCACAGACTTGTTAAGATAATACAGGACCATGCTGGGAGGGTAGTACTTATACAAAAGCCCATGCCAGTACCATAAATCTCATTATTAGACAACAGTTTCCAAACTTACAGGGTCATTCTGTATAACAGTTAATAATCTAACTTTCCACATTAGTAAAGATTAGCTAATAAAATAATAAATCCACAACAGTAAATTTCAGTAAGAAACAGCCTTTTAAAATACAAAATAAATATTTTTATTTGTCATCTCATCCTTTGGTAAACTAAGGGAAAAAATGAACTATTATATCTCTTTTCAAGGATGGATAAGTAAGTAGATAACCTTCCTTCTTCCTAACAAGCAAATTCTTAAGCAATGTTACTATACCAAAATGTAAAATTAAAATAAAATGATTCATTTTTAGTAGAATTTAACACAATATCCTGTCCTTAAATTTCCTGGCACAATTAAACATACTCATCAGGTAATGTGAAAAATTCGCTCGCTAAAGAGATCCAAATGCTCCTAAAGTCTTTCCAGCCAGATTACCTAAACACCTGCTTGCAAAATTCTCAAGTATTCCTGAGTATCTGATTAATAATTTCTTAGAAATTTAGTTGACATGGGGTTCATAAACAGAATTCAGTTTTTAATCAAGCAGTCTATCATGTCTGCATTCATTTTTTACCAAGTTAGCAGTTTCCTAACCCACTTAATAGAAGGTCCTTATTAGCAGTTTCCTTGTTTAAGTGTCACTGCACGAATCGGTCCATTTTTGCAAGTAAAAGTCACTAATCCAAGGTGATCATTTTTGTTTTTAGAGAAGAGCATATGCAACACACCTAATTTGATCTATTAATTAAATGTAGAGGAATGTAATTTACCCCTTACTGTTAAGTGACTGTTTTACATTTTACATAATCCGGAAAATTATCTAAAATATTCAGATCGCTCTTTTAACAATTATTAGGTATTAAACGAGAGGTCTGAGACCATCCTCCCAGAGCTTTAGCCAATCATTTAAAAAAATAAGAATCTCAAAATGCACCTGATTTATTATTTTCATTATCTTTCTAGCAATTTTTACTAATTAAGAAAAGGTAAATACAGAAAATAAAATGTAATCTGTAAATATATAAAATGATAAATACCTGGCATTACATTTCGCTAGAATTTGGCTAATCTCAAAATGCTTTATTTTCCTTAGAACAATTTTTCTCAAACAAGAATAAAAAATATCTTAATAAAATATCATTTTCAAAAGGGAAATAATCAATTTATACTGCTTTGATTATTTTATCTCATATGCAAGCTCCCTCTACAGGTAATAACAAAGGTTAGCAAAAATATCTGAAACGTGGAGGCAGTTGTGTGCGTAAAGATGCAGGTCACCATTGCATAAAAATGCTATTATCTAGCATTGTTCCCTCCTCCTTACCAACTATCTGATTAAAATAACTGCTCCTGAAAATCTGTGGTTCAACATTATTATTCTTGTACTTCATCTTGGTTAAGAATGCAGCTAGAGCAGAGAGGATACACAAACTTTTCAGTCACCCAAGAGCTGCTCTCACAAAGTGTATATCAAGGAAAAGAAAACATTACCTTGCTTACACAGTACCAGCCTGCAATGGTAGACCACCCAACACAAAGCTGCCCAACCCATTTACCTGGTGCATCTTCTGACTGCAAAGTAAGCAATCAAAAGCGGCATCTTACGACTGATTTACAGTGAAAGATAAAATATCAATTTTAAATGAACACAGAAACAACTATATTTTATTCTTATTTAGAATTCATAAACTTAAACCAGAGAGTATTTACTTTTGAAAAATAAATATATTTTCATTAATTCAATACAAAAAGGAAAAAGAAACTGAGCTGCTTTGAAAAATGTTCTTTACCGCTCCATAATATCTTTTTAATATCTTTTTCAGAATCTGTCTTAGGTTTTTGTTTACACATTTTCCTCTTTTCCCCAGGTATACAGAGAAAAAGGTGTATCTCTGCCAAGGGAGGAAAAACAAAGCAAAGTTAAGAACCATTTCAAAGTCTTGCAGGCAAGGTTTGCCAAAAAATTGTTTCTGGACTATGTTTATTTCCCCTCTCCTTTAAGATTTCCCCCTTCTAATATGCATACCCCACCTTTATAGCATATAAGCAGTGACTGTAAATTTGAGGCAAGTCAGTCTGACTTACCTATAAATGAATTGACAGGCTTATAAAAAGTGATTTTTTAAACTAAGATTCTTAAATAAAATTATGAAAGATATGCTTTCATACTAAAACATACAGAAATATAGAGATATCAATTATATTTCTTTTTTCCAATTAAACAAAGAAAATAAGGTTAATGGGAAAAGTAACGTATAATAAGCAGAGGTTTTAGTGAGCTTTTTACTTACAATAAAGAAATAAAATTTTGTTTCACTTATACTTTTAAATATTCAGGCTGCAGACCTAGTTTAAAACCAAAGGCAATATAAAAAGTGGCTTCCATCAAGGCTATGGGTGACAAAGCATTTGCAGCAGAAAAAACAAAGGGAGGGGACGTCCCATTATTCATCATCAATGATGTTATCAAGAGGAAGCACCTAATAGTCAAATATCTTTCACATGACAAACAGAACTTTGAAAAGGACAAAAACAGTAAAGTGTCCTTAGTAAAAGTAAAAATATCTAGTGTATCATAATTTTAGTGTAATTTTTATTTGTTGATGAATATGAAGCAAAATCAAGTGTTTTAGAATTACGTCCATCTCTTCTGAAATGGAAAACAAGATATATAAAATGGATCAATTCTTCACTTAATACACTAAGCCTTTATCAAATTCTATGAAGATACGTGCAATCACTGGGATACAAATGCATAAGCTTACATCACCAAAATTAACATTTCCCAAACTGTCTTGGACATTAACCATAGAAAAGCCAAGAATTTTAAGATTTAATACATACCATAAGCATCCTGAGATTAATAAGAGTAAAGAACATGCTATATAAAAAATGTGTTCTGTAATTTCTTATCAATAACCACAGTAATAAACAGTAAAAAAATGGTAGGCTTTTAAAGCAGAGGAATAAAATTTCTGCAGGGAAGATACCAGTGGAATAAAGAAATAACAATTCCACACAGAAATACTTTTCTTCAAAGTAAAGACACAGGGAAAATAGCTTTCAACGTGATTTTTTCATGTAGTAAATTGCAGTTGACAACTGCTTAAGTAAATATAATCTACATAAAACAGAAATATTTTATCAACTAGAGACCTTATTGAAAATCTTGTAAACACTCACCCATTATACGAAGTGGTGTCATACTATTTTATTTTAAGAATAAATGATTAAAATTAGAGCTCACATTAATAAAGAAAACAGGGAGAATTCTCTTTTCCTCTCTCTACAGATAAACACTATTTACTATCCTCTACAAGAGAAAGCATTAGTCAAATGCAAGGTCACCTAGACCGCCCCCGACAGCCAAGAACCATTTTTGACAGTAATTGGGGTTGGATTATTATGTCATCTAAATCCAGTGCAATAATCTGTTTGAGGTATGGACTGATGTAAAAACACCTACAAAATGAGGCAAAGTGTGCACAGCACAGGAATTTCATGGTCCAAAGGCAGGAAATACCTTTGAGAACAAAACAGAGATCAAGTAAGTCATATCATTTTCAGAATCAGTTTAAAAACAGGTACCTTAATCATACATTACGTTTTAAACTTGCACCTGTGCTAATTTTTAGCCAATAGCTGTTAATAAATACTGATGTATACAGAGAAACAGAATAGTCAAAAGTGTATGCTTATGTAAGTAAGTACATGTGTGCATATATTCGACCAAGAAAGGAGTTAAAAGAGTATTATCTAATAACTGAAAGAACAAAATTAAATCCTTTCTCTTTTATTAGGAATCTCACAGTGCATTCTTCTTTGCTACTACAATGGCTAAAGTTTTTGTTATTCATCTAGAGAAAGACTCAGGGTTGTATCTGGTTTTGCTCTGGCAAAGTAGTATGTGTTTGAATTGATCTAAGTCTAAAGTTAACTACCTTTTCAACTTCTCCTATCTCTCATGTCCAAGAACTAATAGTTTTATCCCTGTTTCTTTTTTCAGCTACCAGATTAAACAATTTTTTTGAAGTTACTTCACGCATCTTAAAACAGAATTAAGATCTGGTCATTATTTCAGGAAGTTAACTTCTGCTTAACCTGCCTGCTTTTTAATCTTATATTTCTATTTTTATTGAAGTATTGAATCTATCCTTTAAAAAACGTCTCCCAAAGAATCTTCAGCTTTAAGTAGGCTTCTTTTAAGCAACTCATTTCATTACTGAAGTTCAGAGATTAAGGTGTAATCCCTGTGTGTGAATTTTAATGTTTATAATGTACTCCTCACAGATTGGAAAAAATCAATGGCAAGACCAACAGGGGCCCGTTTTGCTCAGCATACGTTTTCCTGTCAGGTCGTGATTAATGCTGTGCTCTGTAGAGGGAGACATTACATCCGGGCTAAAACAGACCTAAATTTTACCCTCAGGCAAAAATCTGATTTAAACATCTCTATTTAAAGTGACATTTGTCCTCCCTTTTCAACTGGTTTCCCCAGAAATTCCAGGAAGTTGACTTCATGACCTAAAAACAGCCGGGTAGCTGTGAGAGGCAGTTGTGCCTGTTCTTGCACTTAGATAAATCTGGGTGCCGGAATGAATCCAGGTGGTAATGAAACAGGTGCCCAGCTATCTGCTCCGATGAATTCCATGCCACTTTACTACTATAAGAATTTAAGATTTAGAGTCCCGTATAATTCTACAGTCAGTAAAAATTTTGAATATGTGTTTCTTTGGCTGATTATAACCTAGCTATCCCTACTGATGGATTAGTTCCTTTTGATTCATAAAATTACATCTGATTTTTCACTACACTGATCTGAAACGTCAACTGATTACGAATTCTAGAAATCGAGAAAAGCAACTATGTCATGCAATAGCTTCCATAAAAACAAAAATGGAAAGAAAAAGAAAAAATGTTCACATAACCAAAGTCCCCAAGTAAACAAGATGTATGCATATAAACACAGGTGCCAATATCCTTACACTGTGAAACATGGTAACTTTCGATATTATTAAGCAATTTAGACACTACACTAGCAAGTTCCTACTAACCAAGGTAATCTAATTTCTGTTGCTTTTCAAAGTAAATTGATTATTTTTCTTTTAGCCATTCTGGTAATTGAACAAATTTATACAACTGATGGGATTTTATTTACCACTGCACAATGCATAAAATCCTTTGCAAAGACAAACTGTATTACTTTATAAAACTGCATTTTTGTTGTAATTAAACAAATTGTATTTAAACTTGCTCTGTGCTTCCAAAGCAATCAATAGCATTTTGCTATAAGCTGCACTTTACTTGCAGGTGTTAAGCACTTGGTTCTTTCATTCGCTCTACCCTTTTTTTTTCTTTTTTAAGGTAATTTTTATTTACAAAATAAGGGAATTTTTTGGTAAGAAACAGCTTTTTAAAAACTGTTGGTAAGAATATATTGGAAAGTGTCTATAAATTATAGCCTACATTAAGTCCATCAGATAAATGATCTAAAAAAGATTTTTTAGGTCTTTTTGGTTGTTTAGGACCTTTCCTTATACGACACAATGATCCACTCAAAACAGTACCTACTTACATCAGAATAGCATTTAAGGTATTTTTATAGTTTATAACATATATTTAACAAAACCTATATATTAAATTCAAAATACCACATCGCAGTCGTGAATAAAATTTAGGAATTAGATCCTAGTTATAGTTACTCCTTTAAAAGTTATCACACCAGGTCAAGAAAAATGACATTATTTTAGGATTCTACTTCCGTAATTCCAATAATTAACTATCTCTAAATTAACCCATTTCCTTAACCTTTTTCTTAAAGCATTAAAAAATAATAATCACTACTTGACCAATCTTGAGTAGCAAAAAGATTTTAGATAACAGTTTCAATTTTTCTGATAACATCAAGTCTAATTACAGTAATCTGGGTGATTAAATACTTTTCAACCTTTCAACCTTCAATCAAGAATTATTTGAAGAGATGAATATTTGGGTGGGACTACAGACTAATTAGTGTTATGTAAGAGAGAAGTTAACCAAGCTATGACCATAATCTATTTTTAAAATAGAAATGTTTTAATCTTTCTTGAAAATAGTTACAAAACAGATATCTATTTAGGTAATGTGAACTAATATTTAAACGAATTACCTTAGTAATTGATACGACCAAAACACAAACAGGATTTTAAGTCCTTTCCTAGCAGCTAAAGTTACTATTTTTAAATAGCAATCCTGTATGAAACTAAATTCTTCAAATTTCCAAAACTGCATTTCATTCCTAATCTATGTACAGTTAATCTGTGCAAATGGTACGGATTCTTATTAAAATGAAAACAGATTTCTATCAGGTAGGGTTTGGCTCATACCTTAGAATAAAATACACTGTAACACTCTCTTCATCTCATACTACACTTGACAGTAAGCTCAGTGTTACTGAATATTTATTTACAAAAGTTAGGCCAAATAAATATTTTCATAGAAAATAGAGCAATAACATTTTATCACTATGGTGTGCAGACTTCTAGTTACCTTCTGACCTTCCTAACATCTCAATCTTAGCTCATATATTCCTATATTACTTAAGACACTAAAATACTATTTTAAAAATTTTAATGCAACACAGAAAGCTCCAATAATCATCAAATAAAGTTCTAACCCCAAGTAAACCTTAGTTTTAAAGCTCTCCTCTTGATAATTTTAAGAAAGGAAACGCCCAGAAGCTTGGTGTTAACGTTTCTGCTCATTGTGAAAATTGCAGCAATAAAAACTCCAACTGCTTGTCTTAAATTAAGACTTGTAGTACTCCATGTGAGATCTGTATACTTATACTAGTTTTTATAACATTTGGAAGTTTTGTTCTCTGCTTTGACGTTAGTCCATTAATAAAGCAGAGAGTCAAAAGCCTGGAAAAAATTACATTTAGTGGAAATCTTCAAGTCAAAACCTCAAGTAATTGGTTTGTTTTACCCCACATGATTCAATATTCTGATTTCCCCAACTACCTGCTCCCAGAGCTATCTGCATTTCTAAATTTGTTTTCTGTTGCCAACACATAGTAACCCAGTGACTGAAAATGGCAGCTGAAGTGCTTCTACAACACATTAATTTTTTTCTCTAAGTAGTCCAATTTTGTCATCTAAATGTTGAAAAATCCTTTCACTGCATTTTACATCTTTAGAGATTTGCGGAATTCATGATCACCATCATATAAAATGAAGAGCAATGTTCTCAAGACAATTTTTAGATCATCACTAATAGCTCTAAAGGATAATGTGTTTTCTTTATAGCACTCTGCATTCAAAGCAGACTAGTTAACAGCAACTTAAGTGCAATAATAGCAATTACATCAATGTGGGCCTTTTTACCTCGAAAGTAGTTCTTAGACAACTGAAGAGATCAGATAAATAAACTATCATAAAATGATTTCAGGGTAATAAGATACAATTTGAATGCCACTAAAAAATCCTCATCTTAATCTGGAAAAAAGTATTATCCTATTACACTGAAGACTAAAAATGTTAGGTGATTAATGATTATTTTTCCCTCCAAAACTTTTTATTAATTTTCACTTTTAAAAGGAAAAAAAGGAGTTCTGAACATGTGTAAAAAAGAACCCTCTAATGAAGGGATATCAATTCACGTTCAAAATCAACCAACCATCAAAGGTAAAACTATAAAAAATATGCGCTTACAAATCTCCAAACCATCCCTGAGATTCACTTTCATCTTAAAACTAGGTTTTAGGAAATCTAAAGCTAAATAAATAAAACCAATATTTCCCCAGAAGTTGAAGATAAAAGTCCTCCCTTGACCCATCTGCTTGCCATAAAATGACCCAAATGACCCAAGTACTTGTTCTTATTTGTTTCTTCATTCATGCATATTGAGTTGTTAAAAGAAATTCAGAGAACGTATCTCTCTGCAAATGTAAAACAGCATTAGTATACTCTAGCTATATATATTAAGAAAAACCTCCTTTAAGCTGACCTCTATAGTTTACTGTTAGGTAAAATACAAAAATTTTTAGACAAAACAATCAATATTCAAACAATTATCTCCATATGAAATTCATGAAAAATTTGAGTATCACTTAGAAATCTTTTTCAAACTTACACTGGCAACAGAAGTTGCGTTAACAAGTCCATGTTGAGTTTTTAATACTCAAAACTCTCCACTGACTTTTTTTTACCTATTAATTTAACAAGTATATTAAAAATAAAGTTTCCTAGGTATAAAAGTGTCCTCTTATTACAAGATTTCTATTGTTTTACACATTAATTAAAAGACTTTCTCAGCCATTTTACTAATATAACAAAGTGTAGGCCCTAGAAAAGTATTAAGTTAGAAGGAAAAGCTCTCTCACTCTCTCTTCCACTGAAGGGACCACAAGACAGGCAACAGTGACTATCATAAAATAAAAGGTCACTCTTTTTCTAGGAACAAACCATTTATCAATAGAAGATAATTGTCTTTCCATTTGGAAGGGCTCCACAGCAAGAGACAATGTTTTTCCCTCACATAATTACAAAACAGTAAAAGTTCAGAAACACAGCCTGAATCCACCTCCCTATTTTTACCCTTTACAATTCTCATTGCCCTTTGGGCCTCCACTTGGAAGCAAATGGAAGACAGGCTGAAGTTTTCTCAATTGAGCTGAAGCTAAGAAACCTTTGATATGCTAATGGTCCCCTTCAAACGGTAAGAATTCACACTTGCATTAATTCAAACAATTTGTGCAGAATGATGTGAAATGGCACCTCTTTTAGAGGCAAGTAACAAAAGGAGAGAATCGGAATGTCTGAAGAAACTAAACAACAGAACATTTGTTCTGCAGTATTCTATTACGCATAAATGTATTGGAGGGTGGAGGGAGGGACAACAAAAAGTTCCATAACACACCTGAACAGAAGTAGATTTTCTTAGATACTAAATTTAAGTTACAAAGTTACCTTTTACCTAGGTCAAGAGTCCCATCACAACTGGGAATGTTGCCAAAGACACCACACAAACTATTCTATTTTTCTGCTATGGAGGCAGATTGCCTCCTTAGTGCCTGTCTTTTAAGGTTTGCCCAAGATCAAACTTGATTTAGTAAGAGACATCCCAACAGGCAATCATTTACCAAACGGATGTGACTTTTCCTCATTGTGCAACTCGAGTTGAGCAAAGAGCAAAGTCGGTGGGGCCCGTTCCAGACAAACACTGCCAGGGAAATGAATGGACCAACCAACGTCCGTTAAATGCACGCCTCAGGAAGAGAGAAGTACACATAGTGTAAAGAATGCAGAAGAAAATTTAAGAATTGGGGGCGGTGGCGAGGAGGAGAGTGCCTAAGAACCTGGCCTTTGTAACGGGAACCATATGGCTGGTGGCTGCGGCTCAGACGCTCCCAGGCTGCTTGGAGAAGCTGCTAAGCAGCCTGACACCTTTCAAGAAACAGGAGGAAAACATTTCCCGGGTCTGAATCTGAGACAACAGTTTGCATCAGGAAGAACGGAATGGGGGTCCAGAGAAGGGGAAAAGGATGAGGGGGGAGGAGTCCACAGAAGGTGGGGAAAGAAGACGGACACCGCAGGACTTGCCCCTCCAACTACGCTTTCAGGGGACGGAGTGAGCAGAGGATACAAAAATAAATATGAATAGAGACATACGTTCCTTAGCCGCCGCTCATTGACACTTTGGCACAAAGTAAAGCTTCCAGCGATTTCCCCTAACCCAAGCCCCGCAGTCTGGCGAAAGGAACAAACTTTCCAGATCCCAAGCGAAGGACTCTCGCAGGAGTGCCTCCCCAGCGCTGCGGCGCTTTCGTCGGTTCCCTCGCCCCCGCCTCTCCACCAGAGGGTCGTGTAGCCCCAGCCAAGCAACGAGCACACGCTCGGTTAGCGCCGGTGGCGGGGGGTGGCCTCCCCGGCCTCGCGCCACTCCCACGCCGTTTTCCCCCGTCGCACCCCACCCGGCACCCGGCTCCCACAGACCAGGCTTCCAGAGACTCGCAGCCCCAGCGCCAAGCCCAGAAGCCCACACCCCATAACTTCGCCCGCAGGCCCAGCGCGGCCCGCTGCTGCCCTCTCACTGCAGGCGCGGGAGGCACTCGGCCTCCCCAGAGCCTGCCGGGTGCCCGGCCCCGCTGCGCCGCCCCTAATCGCTGCCAGCCACAGTGCTGGCCCGGCCACATCTGGCTGCGCTTTGCTGACATCCTCGCCTCTCCACGCCACCTAACCGACGAGAAGAAACCACCCGCAACAACTCATCCCATCCCCCCATCCCCCCACCCCACCCCCGTTCACTTGCCCAGAACTCTCTCCCAGCGCTCGGCCTCCCCGCTCCACTCACAGCCCGGGACGGGTCTGCAGGCAGCTGAGGCGGGGGAACGGGGGCGCGCTCAACTCCCGGCCTCCGGCCCCACCGAGGGTGCGCCCCACCTTCCCCCTCCCGAGACGGGCTGTGAAAAAGCGAACGGCACCTTCTGACCCAGGCTTTCAGTAAATCAAAACATGCCGAACCCAATCCTACCCTCCCCTCTCCTCCCGGAGCCCCCTGCAACTAGACTACAGCCAAGTGAGCGTCCCTACGCTCGCAGGGCGAAGCAGCAGCAGACTGGACGGGAAGGGGAGTTCTGCGGATCGATTTCCGAGGAGGGGGAGGAAGAGGAGGGGGCGAGCAACCCGAGCCGGCGCGGGTCTCCCCCTTGGCCCGGCCGAACATAAACAAACAGCCGAGCCCCAACTCACCCGCGGCTCCCTCCACCTCCAGCATCCACCCCAGGGCGGGAGGCGCAAAGCAAACAGGTCTCCGTAGCCCGGCACAGAGGCACATTGTTCGCTCCCACGGCTCTTACCTCGGTCTGCGAGCGCGCCCCCGGGGGCAGGCCGTCTGGCGCGGGGGCCGCGCGGAGAGAGGCGCAGAGGGCAGCGGCCACCCGGGCCGGCGAGGGTCCAGGCCGGCCGCGAGCGGGTCGCCGGCCGCCGAGTCCGAGCGGGAAGCAGCGCCGTGGCTCGGCGCGTCCTCCTGCTTGGCCGCCGCCGCCGCCGCCGCCTCCTCCTCCAGCCAAGCAGCCAGCGCCGGGCGGCTCCTGGGGTTAGGTCAACATTTTCCTGCAGTTTCCCACACGCCGCTCCGCGAGAGGGGTCTTTTGCACACGCGCACGCGCCCCCAGACCGCACGCTCCCGCGGAAAGATAAGAAATTCGGGAAGCAGAGCGAAAGGGGTGGCAGAGGCAAAAAGCTCGACAGAGGTGCGCAGACTTGGGAGTCCCCTCCGAGCTGCAGACGCGGGAGGGGCGGGCAGACGCTGGCGGCGCGAGGCCAACTCAGTTCGTCAGGCGAAGCCCCTCAGCCCGCCGTCCGCGCCGGCCGGCTGGCATCCCTCGAGCCGACCCTGCGGCCTGGGGCGGGAGACTGCAGCGGCCCCTCCTCACATTTCGGGTCTCCGGGCCGAGGCTGAGCGGTGGCCGCTGCCCCAAGACTGGCTGAAGGCGAGGACTGGGGTTCGGGGAAGCGGGGAGGTGTAGGGACGAGACACGCGACGCGCAGCAACGGAGGGGAGGTGCCCCCCCCGCAACGATCCCAAGGATTCTCCGGTAAGCTCCCAATTTCGCTCCGGTACCTCTGCGTGTGTGAGTGTGTGAGCGGAGAGAGTGTGAGGGAGAGAGAGGGAGCGAGAGGGAGCGAGGGAGAGAGACGGGGGAGTGCGAAGTCCTGACACAGACTCTCCGCGAGGTCTGAACTGGAGTCACCTCCCAGCCTCCTTCTCTTCCTCCTCCTCCTCCTCCTCTTCCAACACCTCCTCCACCCCAGATCTCCACCTCCCCACCCCCGCGAGTTCGCCTAATCATATAAACATATTAACTTGTACAGCAGCAAAGACCAAACCTCTCCCTCCTGATTTTTCCAGCAAGGGGCTCAGGCAAACTCAAAAGAAGATTACAGGCAGCTAAGTACAAAACGTGGAGCAGATAATCTATAACTAACTGCCGCCCAATGGCCATTTTCCACCCCATTTGAGCAGCTGCGTCGGTGGTGCACCCGAGCAAGGGGGAGGGGAGCGAAAGGGGACACTTACGGGTTCGAGCTGTTCGGGTGGCGGTGGCCCAGCAGCCGCCCGAGAACAGGCCGGCCCCGGCTCCGCCGGCGGGGCGGCCGCAGGGCTGTCCGGGCGGCGGCGGCGGCGGCGGCGGCGGCGGCGAGGGACGCGCGCGCACGGCCGCTGAACGCGCCTCGGAGGCGGCCTGCGGTGGCTAGCGCCCCTCCTCTCCCTCCCCATCGGCTCGCCCCCCCGGGTCTCGGGGCTCCGCATCCAGCCCCCAGCGTCAACACACCCATTCCATCCCGAGCCCCACCTCCCCAAACTCCACTCACTGCGCGCTCGGTCCTCCGCGCGCTCCGGCGGCGCGCGCTGTCCATCCTGTCCACACACACGCACTTTAAAAACATTTATTTTATTTCTGGAACGGGGTGAAAGGTATTTGGGAGAGCGCGGCGCTCCGGCCTCCGAGGCGGGGGGCAGGGGGCTGGCCCGGAACTCGGGGTCTCCTCCCCTCTCCCCTCCAGGCTCAGGAGCTCTCTCCTAGCCAGCACTTCGGAGAGGCGCTCAGGATGCGTCTTTTACCCACCCCGTCTCCAGGTTTTCTCTTTTCTCCGCGCGGCGAGCCGGAGGCCCCTAAACTTTTCGTTTCCGCGGCCCTCCTTTTGTGTGACTGCTCGGAGGAGAAAGAACGTCTGTTCGCCTCGGCTGCCTCCGTCCGGCTGGGGCGCGCGGGGGACGCTCCATGGTTAATGCGTCTTTGATACCTGAGATTTCCGGCGGGCTCGTTAATGAAAGTTACATTTTTTTAAAATTGCGATGACTTTTTCTTTGTAGTTACAGAGAGCTAGCCAAACTTTGACTTTATTGACTATATTTCACAAGAGCGTTTTGTTTGTTTTTGATTAAACCCACCAGGACAAGCAAAGGAAGGAAAGGAGACTACAAGGCTCTACTCGCAAGTGCATTTATCGTGCTGTTTAGGTCTGTTTCCCTCATTTCCTTACATTGAAACTGCTTTTGCTCTTGTCCTCTGACCACACTTCCTTGCGCCTCTCTGTTGGTAGTGTTAGCAAACAGCCAGACAGCGCCTACGATGGACCTAAACTAAAGAGAATAGACCACGTCGGAGAAAATCGTGCTTGAAAAATGTTCGAAAGCCAGTTGTGTCCTTTGCATACGAGTAAAATCAAACCTGGATTTTTTTTTTAATTACAAAATTTCTGAGCTAAAATGTATGTCTAAACCACTGTTTATACTAATGAATGAAGGCATCAATTAAAGAAGCTTGTTTGCATTGGTTTTCAAGAAAAACTGATTCTCCAAGACTTAAAATCTCTAGAAAATAGGATGAAACTTGAGCTTCTTCGCTTTCAGAAACAATATGTACTTTTTGTTGCTGTGGGTATGTTGCAGTCATCATACGTCAGAAATCATTTCAAACAACAGTGTTATTAAAATGTCAACAGCAGATTGTTCAAAAGACATGAAGACTCTAAATACCTATATTTTGTCACAAAGCCAGATATTTGTAGTACTAAGGTAAATCCAGCTATTAGTCAAGTTTTCTCTCAACTTGTAAAAAATCAAGTTAAAAGTACATATGTGCAAATAACTGAAACATGCTCTTTTGGTTGATTCATTATAATTCTCAGGTTCAAAGAAGAATCCTTGATGATCAAATTTTTTTCTACTTAATGTATTGATGTTTTAACATTCTCACCAATACAAAAGATAAGAGGAGCCACATAGAGCATTGGTGCTTTAAACTACATGAACACTTCCATTTGGAATTTCTTAGATAACATATAATTCAAATATCGGTGCAGGATATAAACTAGTCTAGAAAAAAAAAACACTTATGCAGAGCTAGTGTGAAACCTTATTTCGTTTTTACATCTGTCAAAATTTATACATACGACAGATCTACCTAGGAAAACTAAATCAGGCTTCTTTAAAGTAGTTGAAAAGAAGGAAGACTTATAGAATTCTCAGACCTCAGTGGTCATTTATATCACAGTCTCCCTTGGAATTTAAAATTATTTTATTCAGTATTGTAAGCCAAGATATGTCAAACTGATAATAATTTGCATTTACCGAAAAATTTTAGCCCTTTCTTTTGTTCATCTTTGAAGATTTTTCATTCATCTAGGCATGATTCTCATGAAGTCCCAATGAGTGCATAGATCAGTTTAATGCTATTTTCTTTGGGGAGGCAGAACTTGGGCTGACGTTTTTATTTAGTAAGTTTAGTAAGTAATCAGAAAATTTTGCCTGAATTAAGCTGCCCATATGTTGGCTCATTTACTTGTTTATTTAACTCTCTCAGAAAGAATCTCAGGAAGAACCCACTGTCTTCATTTCTTAGGTCTGATGCACTTTGATGCTCAGGACATAATTGAGTCACTCTCCACTATGTTCCTGAAGAGACTACAAAAAAAGGAGGATGCATGGGAGGGGAAAGAAATTGTCAGAAGTGGGTTAAATCTATAGGGAGTGGGAAATGCCTCAAACAAGTTTTTAATTTTAACTCAATAGTATATGTATTTTATAGAGTTCAAAGAGTTCAACACTTTTTTCGTAAGCATATAATAAGCTTGCTGTTTTTATAATTATATCTAAATGTATCTCTTCTCTAGGATAATATTTTAAATATTAAAGAATTTTTAATTCTTTCCTTGCACTTTACACATAATAATGCTTCAACCTTCTTTTCATCCACAAAGAATTGAAACAGAGCTTTTAATTGCATTGATACATTCAAGATTAAGCTGTTAGCCACAAACCTGCCATTACAAAAGAACACTTAAATGACACACACACACATCCAGAAAACATAATTTGTCTGACACTTCATGACAATTCAAAACATAATTTATAACAATACAGGTGTTATGGTAGGAAAAAATGAAATGAGAAACTTAATAATGTTCACAGATGTTAGCAAGCTAAGGGGAGTTGGAATATGTTATGCATTCCCTGCAATCCAATCAATTTAACTACACAATCTGTACTATTATTTAAGTAATGGCAAAATCATTGACTTATTCATAATACTTGCTAATTGTTTTTAAAAATAAATTCTACAAAGGACAAAGGAAACACCCATTTCCATTTGTTTTATGTTAAATCAACATCTAACCACGCATGGTGATTTCATTCAAAGAAAACAGAAGGAACTCATTAGCTTATGTGGTTTGAGAGATTGATGGGCTTCAAACATTTTAACCATACATGTTTTTTCCAACTGTAGAAACTCATGTTTTTAATTTAAACATCTTTATGAAACTAAAGATTATTTTATTCAATGGATTCACATATTTCTGATACAGAAATTGTGCTAATTTTTAAAGCTATTTACCATCCAGGCATCTTCATTTAGAGGGAAGTGATGAGGTACTTGTCAAAATACAAATATGAATGCTAATAGTATGGGTACCAATTTAGCGAATCTGAAAAAGTATGAAAATGGGCGTGGTTGCAAAGTATCGCGGTTAGTATAAGCCAGTAGAACACAGTAACCTCTTCAATGCCCCACCCTGGCAAACTTGGATATAGGTAAGCCAGTTCTAAAAGGGGCCACATGGAGGTGGGCTTGGGTGGGGCAGAGAGAGGATCCAGGTCTTGATGCTGGATCAGAAATTGTGTGAAGTTTGAGCTACAAGCTGTAGAGAACTACCAGTGAGAATAGATTGTATTCATTACTTTTGCCTTTGATGAGAGAGCTCTGTGAAAGTTCTAAAACAAAACAAATAAAAACATGTGAAACTGCTCTAGTTTCTAATACAGAAATAGAAATAAAATTAGCTAGATTTCATCCTAAACTTTGTGTTCCCTTTTCTTCGTTACTGTTCAGTGTTGCTTAGTGCTGAAACGTTTTCCCTACTCTAGAAAATAAATCTTTTAAAGCTCTAGAGCAGATCAAAGCAATTATGTGCATACCCAGACTTAACTAGAACTCGTTGAAAGTTCCTAGCATTGTTTTTCATTTTAGTTTTGCCATGCATGTAGGCTGAAAAGAAATCAGAACTCATTTTCCATGAGAGAATAAACATATGAAAGCATTTGGGAAAGCCAATAAGCTTTTTTTTTTTTTTTTTTTTTTTTGCCAATAAGCTTTTAATTCTTCTCCCAGTTCTCTCCAGGCTGAGTAAATCTTGGTCCAAGAAGGCGAAACCCTATCTAAAATGTAGAGATGCAGTCTCCAAAAATAATGATAGTTTAAACTGTATTATAAATATGATTATGGTGTGCTGTACTTAATGATATTATTTAGAAGTACCTGATCACATATATTATTAAATACCTATCAGTTTGTAATAAATACTTCTTAAAAATATGCACCGAAACAACTGGTAGCTTGACTCTTTCTGTGTGCTTAGAGTGTTTATATATGTCTAACTGTGTATAAAGGATTATACAATTTTTATACCATTATGATACTCAAAAGTAAGCGAGTTAAAAAAGTTGCCCCTCGGGTTTCCCTGGTGGCGCAGTGGTTGAGAGTCCGCCTGCCGATGCAGGGGACACGGGTTCGTGCCCCCGTCCGGGAAGATGCCGCGGAGCGGCTGGGCCCGTGAGCCATGGCCGCTGAGCCTGCGCGTCCGGAGCCTGTGCTCCGCAACGGGAGAGGCCACACAGTGAGAGGCCTGTGTACCGCAAAAAAAAAAAAAAGAAAAAAGAAAAAAAGTTGCCCCTCATAATACTGCTCCACTGAGTCTTACCCAACTCAAAGTCAGTCAGTATTGCTTTCACATAGATTATTCTCATAATTGTTGGTAATATCTGCACCTTGAGGATTTTCTATAATCGTGTCTTATAGATCTACTAGCAATGTTTCTGTCAAACCAGGAAGTGTAACTATAAGAACACACATTTTATAGAAAGCTATGACTTCTTATAATAATTATTTTTTCATCATAAATTCTCATAACCAAATGTTTTCTTACTAAAGTGTGTAGTTTAAAATTGAGCCTCCTCGTCCCTTTCCTATACATGCAAACCTCTGTCAACAATACAGGTGAGGGGCTTCCCTCGTGGCGCAGTGGTTGAGAATCTGCCTGCTAATGAAGGGGACACGGGTTCGAGCCCTGGTCCGGGAAGATCCCACATGCCACGGAGCAACTAGGCCCGTGAGCCACAACTACTGAGCCGGCGTGTCTGGAGCCTGTGCTCCACAACAAGAGAGGCCGCGACAGTGAGAGGCCCGCGCACCGCGATGAAGAGTGGTCCCCGCTTGCCACAACTAGAGATAGCCTGCGCACAGAAACGAAGACCCAACACAGCAAAAATAAATTAATTAATTAATAAACTCCTATCCCCAACATCTTCTTAAAAAAAAAAAAAAACAAATGAAATTTCTTTAAATTTTTTTTAATTGTTAAACTAAAAGTAACCTAAAAGCACAAGTCTTTGTGAAATAGCAATTTCACGCAAGTTTAAATTGAATTTTTAGTGCCTCTGAGAATATGACTTTGATTATTCATGTCATAGTTCACTGTAGTATGGCAAAACTTGCAAAAGGCTTTTAAGAGTCAGGAAACAAATTCACAAATGCCCTCTTTGCATTTTAGAAAGTGAGTCAAAGATATATAACACTTCTAATATTTCATATTAGAATACATTGAAGTTATCCTAATGATACAGCATAAAATGATAACTGAAATATGTGATCTTAGTATTTTTAAACACAAAATTGCTTTGGTACAGTTTTGAAAATATTTGATAATCTAAAATTGTGTAACATGAGATGTTTGACCTTGACTTTTTGATCGTATAAGCTGTTACTAACATTATTCATTTTTTTGTCCTCTAATTAATATGATGGTTATTTTTTAACTACACTTATCTTTTTCACTGTATTTTTAAAAGGCCTTTATTGGTTGTATATATTTTAATAAAAATAAATTTGAGCATGTGGAAACTAGAACAGCAATTTGCAGAGATTTTTCTTCTCAACCAAGTTCTCATCATAGTTTCTTGATAATAGAATGTTGCCATCTCTGTTTTCAAGAATAATTTAAATCTTTAAGTTTTCAACTTATTGCAACTCTTTACAATGCATTCTTAAAGTCACTATGAAATCCATCACTTAGGTCCTAGACCAAACAATGATGTAATAGGCATACGTTTTTGTGATAAGTAAAAGTGCATTAGAAAAGAATCTTTTCTTTTTCTTTTAATTAGCATCCAAATTTAGAATCATACTAAAATGTCATCGATATCTCAAAGAGGTACTGAAATGATTTGGTAATGATAAGGTTTTGTTGAGTGATATTCAATGAAGAAATTCTGGTTTAGGTTAAACAATAAAAACACATAATCTCTCCAGCTATTCTACATTAAAAAGAAGTTGCCAAACTATCACCTGGATAATACATTCTTTGAATTATTTTGGTTCAATGATGGGGATGTGCTGCACTACACCATCCACACTCTTATCCAACTATCCTGGTTACCAAAAATCACATATCTACAATATAACTAAAGAGGATTATTAGTGCATTAAAAGAGTGTTCCCCTTCATTATGGGACTGTAATTTATGACACCAATTTAATTAGTACTATGACCTTACTACCTTAATTTAATGACCCAAATTCAAACCACGTATGTGTAATTGTTCAGACAATGTAGAATACACGGCAAGAAAAACTAATTTCCTGTTTATTATCTAATGATAATTGAAACACAATAATTCATTATAATATACTCTGCTACTGCTATATATGAAGTGGCATGTCTCAAGGAAAGAGATTATGGAAATAACATGAAAAATATTTATAGTCTGTTAAAATCAGAGAAAAGTTGAATTTGTTAAAATCAGAGAAAAGAATGCTAGCTATAAAATGTAAATGTTTGAGAAATCAAAGTATGTAAACTATTTTTAAATAATATGGATCCCCAGAAGACTATCATTTATCATTTTAAAATAAACTTATGGGTAATCAAATAAGGAATCTGAAAAATATTTTTTTTAATGAATTTTGACATTTCATATAATTATTCAGTGTTTACTTGCCAGTGCCCTGTTACAAAATGATTTTAAATATGATTTATATAAATCAAAAAGAATTATGCAGATGTAGATTTGAGAAGATAATGCTGGCCTGTTGTTTATATTGAATATTTCTATACAGGAAGAAATCATGTGATGTCAAAAATAGATACTAAATTCAATTTTTATAAAACTCTTTAACTACTTAGGTAGATTTATAGCTTATCAAAATTCAGAGGTAAAATATTACACCTTATCACTGAGGGAAGTCTATCTTTGCCTGAATTTTCCAGTTAATGAAAGAAGTGTTTAAATACTCTAGTTAGATTATTAACTTCTACAAAACTGAAACAGATGTGTGTCTTAGTATGCCATTAAGTTTATGATTTACATAGAAACCTTACATAGAGCTGAGCAGAGGCCAATGATTCTAATTTGCTCTAGATTTACAATAACCTGATCTGGTTTTTGTAAGTATTGTAACACTTTTTAAACAAAATTAGAAAGCAGTTGTGCTTTGTGTGATTAAAGATGCAATTCCCTCTGGAGTAATGAGAAAAGTTAGAACATGTTTCTTTCTTTATGGATGTTTCTATTATAAACACGAGTGCTATACATTATATATTTTTGTTACTATGATTTCCTTGTTTTTAATTATAAAATAAACCAACTGAATTTCACTGGAGTCTCAATTGAAACTATGCCAAAATTTAGCTGAAGAATGTGTACTGAGCTTCATAAAAATCCTTAAAATTTTTCCCAGGGTATTAAGGTCTTGTTATACAAATACTAGTTCACCATAATTTTCTAGAGCAAAATATCTTTCTGATTAAGACCTCCACAGCAAAAAAGACTTGAGTGCTAAATACATTTCAAGCCCTGGAAAAAGGCATATATAAAATTGTTCAAGACTAATGATCACTGGATTCATATAAGTTACAAATAGAAAAAAAGTTCGTTTATTTTATCTTATTACACAAATAATAATATTTATGGCAGTATTATTTAAACCTCCTCTACTTTGCTTGGTGAATTGTAATCCATCAGCTCCTAATAAACCAAATCTATAAAAATACATTATTTTAAACACTGTGAATACTGTTTTCTTAAAAAATCAGTCAGAAATGTTGATATAAATATCGTTGTAAGCATTTGTGTGTATATTTATGTTTATAGAAAATAAGTACATGCAAAAGTATTAATTCATTAAAAGTTTATCTCTCATAAAACCTTTATTAGCCCTTGAAGTCTTTGCCACTTCATTTTAAATGATTTATCTTTTGAATAACAAGGTTCCATTAATCTGTTTGACAAAAGAATTTTTAAATCATTTAAATAATTTATTTGAATGAATTATTTAATTTCTGTAAAATTTGTGCACATGTATATGTATATACCTGTGTCTATATATTTGTCTTCTGGCACAATATCACAGAAGAAATACAAAACAGAATTCAGAATACATTGTCCTTGACACCAGCAGTGTGACTTGGTGTTGCTGCCCATGTGTGCTTTGATCACCCACTGTTTGCACAGGACCCCTGTTAAAAGGCCATTTGTGCTACATTTGACACAGCAGGGTGATTTAATGTCAGAGAAACATGCATGTGATTTTCTATATTCATTTTTAATCCTGCACTTTTACTGAGATTGTAGGCTGACATATTTTTCAAAATGCAAGACTAATAAAGGCAATTATTCAACACTAGGAAAACCTGCTTTCCGCAATTCAGTGCTCGAGGTGCTACTGAAAAGTAGTAAACATACGCCATCCCCAGAGAAATAAATCATCTGGGGAAACAGGGCAAATACACATGGAAAATAAATAAGAATATACACAAAAATTTATAAGCAAGTACACAAAACTAGGACATAAAAATTTATATAATAAGTTTAAGATGCATGGCATTCAGGAATTTTAACTATATACTCTCTCTTCACAGACTATTACTTCACAAAATTTTCTCTCAAATAGATCTTATTATTCTTTTCCCCTGAAGATGCATTTTTATTAATAAAAATAATGAAACCATTGGATTTTTCTCTAACTTTGGTGAGGTTATGGAATAAATTTATGATAAGTTATCATCAATTTTATTTTTAAACATGCAGGAAAATAAGCTTTCACTTATGTATCTCCTACACACAACAAAACAAGTTTTACATCATATATATATATATGGTAAAACCTTCTAAGTCACCTTTCTTTTGGAAACTCCATCCAGTTTTTTCTTTGTAGTACTGTTCCCCTCTCTACTATGTAAGGTTTTGGTGGTTTCATTCGGGTTTTATTTTAATGTTGTGATCCATCCTTTCAACAAATTTCTTTTAACTTTAATTTACCAGGGAGGTACTAACTTTACTTACATGAAAATCTCAATCTTTGCTTGTGACATGTAACAAAATTTGAGGTCTCTGTCTTCTCCACGTCTTCTCCCACTTATCCAACCATCCGTAAAACCAGCTATAACACTATACCACTGTATACCCATTACCCACAATACTCAAATCTTAGTAAGGAGGTATGAGAATCACCCAGCACTCTCACACAACTTTTGAAGCCCCTGATATACCAAAGTAGCGTCATGAATTCTCAGGGAGACAGTAGTCTTTGAGAAGTTCGTTAGATGTCTAAAACTGCTTTCTGGAACTTCCTCTCTGGAAGCACCTTCCTCCCTACCCATGTTCTTGTATCTAGAAATGTAAATAGCCTCCCAAATACGTCCAAGTTGTATGATACAGGAAGTAACATTATACTGCTTAGAATGGTATGCACCAATCAGATGAAGTCGTTTTCTAATCATTTCTCCTACTCTCAGATTTTTGACGAACAGTGGCTTCTTTATTGTCTAGCAAAGGGCCTGAGCTGTAGTTGGTTGTTGGAAAGCATTTATGGAAAAATGAGTTAGAATCCTATAATCATAAATACTGTTATAATATTTAGTTCAATAAGGCAGCTGCTTGTTATACAAATATTATAGCACTGCTTTGCTGATGTAGATGTTATAAGTCAAACAACCTAGAAATCTTGTACAAATGTACTTATCACAAGTGTACATATAAACAACACACACATAAATTTACTTCTTAACAAATTTGTTTAGTCAATTTATTGAAATGTTTTTATAGGCCATATGTAAATATTTTAATATCTACACAAATTAGCGATTACAATGAAATTTTAATGTCTTCCAAAAGTTAATAACAATGTTTGTGTGTATGTGTGCTTTTACGTGAAGAGAAAAACAAATAGAGACAAATTGTTCAAGGAGTTTCTAGCACTATTAATTATCTTAGCGTGTGTCTGTGCCTCTGTCTGTGTGTGTTGGGGAGGTAGGAAGTAGGCAGAAAATTAATTAATGCATTTGAGTTTTTCAACTCAGAGAAGTTGAAAAGTTGGTTTTCTGTTCCATTTTACCTAGAACAGTCCTTCTCCCTTCGACTTTTTCTGTCCCAACAACTTATATAAGATAAAGATGTGTCAAGGGAACCTCAGAAATTAGAATAAAGGGGCTTACATGAAGATTTTCAAGGGTTATATTTTGCACCCCGGCACTTTGGTCTTATTTAAAGACAAAACATCTGACATCTTATACATTATGGTCAAAAGTATCATACTTCCATTTTAGTTCACTTATGATTCACTAAGCAAAGACTGGAACCCTACATTCAAGAGCCAAAAAGTATTTTAATCATTTTTTTCCTTCTAAATCACCAGCAAATGTTATTAATATTATCTTAAAGAGTAAATTATGGTGACCTAAATGGGAAGGAAATCCAAAAAAGGAGGAATATATGTATACGTATAGCTGATTCACTTTGCTGTACAGCAGAAGCTAACACAACATTGTAAAGCAATTACACTCCAATAAAAATTAATTTAAAAAAAGTAAATTAATTAATCAAAATTTCCAAGGAAGATGCTCTGACTTTCTGATGACACTTTAAATGTCGTTTCTTTTTGCTTACATTCCTGTTTTGTTTTTTTTTAAAAGAAAAAAACTTACCAAAATATATTAGTAAGTACTTGGCTATCTCAGAAAATCACACTGAATATTATTTTATCTTTCTTTGATGACATGGAATTTTTCAGTGTTGAAGGACCATCAAAATGAACATTGATTATCATAGCACTTATTACACATCACTGTATTTATTGATTTGCTCCTCCCCCCTAGATAGTAAACTCCTTAAAAATCTCACTAAACTTTATATGTGCAGCTGTTAGCACAGCATATAATAGAGATCACAAACCGCTGATCTATATAAAATCTAACCGACAAAGGTAATTCATTAGCCCCATAGATGTTGGGCCACACAGTGTTTTGTTTTGTTTTGTTTTTAATCGACTTTTTGTCAACTTTTAAAAATTAAAAGGCTTCAATTAAAACTTAGATTTCCAGCTTCTGGTGGGGAAAAGAAAAGAAACATCCAGCAACTTTGACATATATTACCTCATAGCAACACTCGGCAGAAGAGGCGTTCCCTTCCAAACCAAAGGTCCACTCTTGGACTCACCACATTCTCCAACATTCCTTAATACCTCATAACCAAGGCAGTGTCTTGTGCCTCGAGTGACCCAATTTGTGATAATGTTTTGTGTTCTACTTTAACAGTGGCATTAAAAGAAAGTGAAATGTATCTTCACCTCTATATCTGTAAAGTGGGAAAGGAAAGATAGATCAAGAGGACTATATATTTCTCCCAGCTGCCTTTCACTCACTCACTTTTTCTTCCTGGCTCCTGTAAATATTTTAATTTTTGAGCTCCAATGGCCAATAGTTTATATGTGAACAAATGTGTGAATTATACTGTTAATACGCATTATAGGCTATGAAGAAATGTATTAAGTAGTAGTAATAGTGCTTCTCTGTGAGGCTGTACATATATACTAACTCCTCTGTGCACTTACTACATAACTCAATAATAAAGTTATAGTGCCCCCCTTATTCTTACTGATTGGCTTAATCTTCTCTACTTATATTCACATTTAATAGCTTTCTCTTTTTCTCCCCACTTGAAACCACTTTCCACCACTCTTCCACTGATGTTTACTCTTGTACTTTCTTTTCTTTCTGAGACCAGTTCAGTTTCCCTACAGGGGAAGGTACCTTGGCATTAACAAATGATGATTTTGATTCTTCTGTAATACCTAATATCCCATAAATATAGCTCAAGGGAGGACAAATGAAAGGAACCAGTCTTTTTCAACCAAATAAATGGAAACAAACACCCTTTTAAGGACTAATACATACAGTTTAGAAGACTTACTGGTTAAACAAATAATTAAGACGTTAATTTAGCAGAAACTGTTAAGTGGAAAATGTTTTAAAGCAAACAAGCTAAGCTTTTACTAAAAGTTACTAGAAGTAATTGATTGTCTCAGATATGTTCAAAAAATATTCTTTCTTAAGATTATACTTTTCAAAGGAGACTATAATTGAGATTATCTACTGAACCTGAGTTAGGAAAATTTATTTTTTTTAATATTGCTAATGTATGTTATGTTTCTTATTTTTAGTATTATTTGTATTATTATTATTCCTCATTTATTTTTTATTTTGATTTACAAATTTGTATTATGATTATAGGTCAAAACATTTCCCCATGAACTATAACTCTATTTTACCTAGTATGCCACCTAGAAAATGTGATCATAACGAGCTACTCCACGAAGTGAGACTCACCCATATTAAACATGCTAGGGGCTTCCCTTCCCTGGTGGCGCAGTGGTTGAGAGTCTGCCTGCCGATGCAGGGGACACGGGTTCGTGCCCCGGTCCGGGAAAATCCCACATGCCGCGGAGCGGCTGGGCCCGTGAGACATGGCCGCTGAGCCTGCGCGTCTGGAGCCTGTGCTCTGCAACGGGAGAGGCCCGCGTACAAAAACAAAACAAAACAAAACATGCTAGCATTTAAAAATTCCTATAAATTATATTGTTGGCATAATATCCTTTGTATCAGTTAAAAATCCTGAGTAATATATACACTCTGAAAAGACCTTTGTACTCATTTCATAGTCTTATTGAAATACTGCTCTCCCCTATTTAACAGTTTTACAAAACTTTCAACTAACTTCTTTTCTTAAAGCACACAAACATCTGCCTACCATTTTTCTTCTTCTCCTTTTTTTTTTAATACAGCAGGTTCTTATTAGTTATCTATTTTATACATATTAGTGTATATATGTCAATCCCAATCTCCCAATTCATCCCACCACCCCCATTTTATTATTTTATTAAAAAACTACCTAGGCAGCTTCATCATTAAAACTTTATTAGAACAATTATATCTGTCAATTGTTGGGATAGACACCATTTAAAAGAAAATCATCAAGAATCATTTCCCTTGCAATCTAGAACAGATATTGGCATATATGATTGAATCTCCTTCATATTAGAAGTTTTCTTTTTTTTTCACTAAGCAAGGCACTTCTGAATGACGAAAACAAAATTGAGCTTCCAGTAATTATAGTATTTATTTTTCAAAAAATTTGTCTTGGACTTCCCTGGTGGTGCAGTGGTTAAGAATCCACCTGCCAATGCAGGGGACACAAGTTCGATCCCTGGTCCGGGAAGATCCCACATGCTGTGGAACAACTGAGCCTGTGTGCCACAACTACTGAAGCCCGCACGCCTAGAGCCGATGCTCCACAACAAGAGAAGCCCGCGCACTCCAACGAAGAGTAGCCCCCACGCGCTGCAACTAGAGAAAGCACGCACACAGCAACGAACACCCAATGCAGCCAAAAATAAATAAATACATTTATTTTCAAAAATTTGTATTTTCTCCCTTTTCACTTTTCCTGACAAATTGTAAGATAAAAGTTATATTCAATTCATAAAATTGGATAATTAATTTGGCCAATTAACTTAGTCTGTGTCCATGCTAAAAAGTATGAAACATTTTTACTGTTATTTTTGATTCAATAGAATACATACATTAAGAAGTGAAATTTCTTTTCTTGATGCTTAATGAGCATTCCATGAGGCTATACCTAGGTGAAATCATTTATGTTCACTGCTTCCTTAAAATTCTGCAATTTCGTATAGTGAAGAATTTAGTAAATACCATTTTAAATGACTTTTCTCTCCAAAAGTTTTTGAAACAGCACCACTGAAGCACTTGACATATCCTTTCCAAAAAGGCATGATATTACTTTTGAAAAATAAGGCTATATTGAAGATTAACCTTTTCTTCTCCCTTACCTTAAAAAAGATCAGTTGAAAAAGATCTGAAAAGGGCCTTATAAAGTAAAGTGTAAATTCAGTTAAGTTTAGTTAATGCTAATTTTAAGATGCTATTTTTTTTTTTTTTAATTTTTTCAGAAAAGCAAAGTAACTTAAAAGCTTAAAATTTGGACCAGGCCACATAGATTCAGATCTCAGCTCCACCTTTTTCAAGCTGTGTATCCTTGCATAAGTTATGGAAGCTCATCTTTAAATTAACTGTTATTTTCTTTCCTCTCTTATAAAATGGGAAATAATAATTTCCTGTATTTTTATAGTGCTGCTGTAAGTGTTATCTGAATTAATACAGGTAGTATCTGACATGTAGTAAGTCCTCAAAATTTGCTATTATTTTGGTTTCATCAGTAGCATAAGACAGTTGACAGTTCTTCAAATACTCCTACATAAATGCCTAAAATTGTATGAGTTAATGTATAACACTTTTGAATATTCTTACATATTCTTACACACTGGGTTGTATTAGAGCAAAGAATTTTGGAAGTACATTTTGAAACATACAGCTTTATATTGACTACATAAAAAATTATTATCATATGTATGCCAGTGTTGTTGCTGGTACTTTGTTTTATTTTGTTAGCAATTTGAAGAATCCACTCACTCTTAGTTATGTTCATAGCTTATGATTTTCATTCTTTTTTAGTTATAAGTGCTTCGTTTTTCCTTAAATCCATAATATTAGAAGATTATCTGGTTAAACTTATTATACTCTGTAAGAGCTAAATACAATTAAAGACAGTTGTCTGTTACACATCCTAATTTATATTTATTCACTTATAACACTTCAGAGTCCAAAAATAATTTGAGGAGATTTACAAACAAATAAAAATAAAAGTAATAAGAATAACCAAGCTATGGAAGCAACTTAAGTGTCCATCAACAGCTGAATGGGTAAAGAAGATGTGGTACATAAATTCAATGGAATACTCCTCAGCCATAAAAAAGAATAAAATTTTGCCATTTGCAATAACATGGATGGACTTGGAGGTTATTATGCTAAGTGAAATAAGTCAGACAGAGAAAGACAAATACTGTATGATATCACTTACATGTGATATCATATGTGGAATCTAAAAAATAAAACAAGCTAGTGAACATAACAAAAAAGAAAAAGACTCACAGATATAGAGAACAATCTAATGGCTACCAATGGGGAGAGAGAAGGAAGGAGGGACAAGATCAGGGTAAGGGATGAAGTGGTACAAACTACTATGTATAAAATAAATATGCCATGAAGATATATTGTACAAAACAGGGAATATAGCCAATATTTTATAATAACTGTAACCTTTAAAAATTGTGAATCAGTATGTTATACAACTGAAACTTATATAATATTTACATCAACTATACCCCAATTAAAAAAAAAAAAAGAGTAAGAATGGTAAGGCAAAGAGAAAATAAGGATTGGAAAGTAAAAAAGCAGGAAAAGTCAGTATAGGCGATGTATGCCTTTATGTGTGCTAGCCTTAGATTTGCCTTTAGTCTTTCTAGCAGCCACAATAAACAGAAAGGCTGTTATAAGATTCCCAATGCTCAGCAAATGCATGACCTGATGAGACCAGGGAGAATCCTGACTAAATGGTGAAGCTGGTCAATTACTTGTCCTTCCATCTCTTCTCTACTTCTGGTCCATCTCTCCACCCTGTCTTCTGCACTATTGAGTTGATACAGCTCAGTTTTGCCTCTGCTCCACAGGTACCTTCCATCTTTCCTCTTTTGTTCTAACTACAGCAACAACAAACCCCACCCCACCCCCGCCAAAGGCTAGTTTTACCTTTTTCTGAGCTAAGTTACCTAGTGTATGGTATACACACTTCCAAAGGCTCATTCTGGCAGGTGTTTAATAGGAAGGAAGGCATCAAAATCTCTGGAAGGACTTGAGGGAGTGGAGAAAAAGACCCAAGTGGTTTTGGTAGAGTGTTCCGCATTTCCACTGCCAACCCTGGGAAACATTGTCTTAAAACAACTGAGAGAATATAACTAAATTTAATGAATTAACCATTTCTAGCAGGGAAAATGATAAACTCAGAAGAGAGACAGCGGCCCCTGGGTATAACTAAGATATACTATTATTTAACAGCTGGGTTCTAATTCAAGGAATAGTGTACAATTAATTTTTAGAATATATCTATTTTACTATAGACCACAATGAATTTTGGTGTTAGAAATTATCCCCTCATTAATATATTGTACTAATGAGATAATAAGCTTGACTTCTCAGGTTATTTGGGGATATGTCTTCTTGGATTTGCCTGTTTTTGTTTTTGTTTTGTTTTTACAGGATTTTGTTCAAGAGACGGGGGTGGGGCAGGCTAGGGGATGAACATTTAATCAAGCACCATCCATGTGTCAGAGATCATGAAGACTTTTTAATGTTACTTCATTTTAGGGCTCGTGTTCAGCGGGCAAGACTCGGCAAGGCTTGCTGGTAGTTTATGGCCAGCATCTGTTCTGATCTATCAGTGCCCAAGCCCAACAATTTACACATTACTAAATATTTTAGTATTACCCCTACTTTATTTAATCTTCCGAATAAACTTCCAGGGAGACGGGAACACTGGAAGCTGGAGGCAGAGATACTACTCGGGGACGCCCTGTCCTGCCTTGCCAGCTCCTCCCCATTCTGCCTAGAGAAGGTTTTCTTGCTTGTGCTAGTTTGGTTCTAGAACTGGGAGAGCCTGATGTTTATAAGCATTTTCTTACATGGAAGTACCTAGGCCATGAGTGTAAATTATTCTAGAGTGGCCAGTTTGAGTTTTAAAAAATTGTGGTTTTCAACCCTGGCGGTAGTGTCCCCGGCAGCTCTGTGGCGCATAGGGAAGCCGAAGAAGAGAAAGGCCAAGCCAAGGTATGCTGCGTCTGCATGCACCAGCTCCTCATACAAGTGGCCACCTGGATCCAGGTGGAATCCACTGTGGTATTTTTTTTTCTGGCCATGCAGTGTAGCTTGTCTTGTGGGATCTTAGTTCCCTGACCAGGGATTGAACCTGGGCCTTAGGCAATGAGAGCACGGAGTCCTAACCATTGGACCGCTAGGGAATTCCTTACTTTGGTATTTTTGTCTAAATACGTTAGGAAATGGCAGGTGTGCATGTGATATCTTCCTGCCCATCTATAACCAACCTAAAATGCTGTAAGTCCTATGATAAATGAGGAAATTGTGACAAAGAAAGGTTAACTTGCCTAAGGTGCCTAATGGTAAAAGAAACATTAGATGTGTCTTTAAGACTAACGCCTAAACATCTTGTTTCAGTTTTATTTTATCTGAACACACTTTTCCTCTGAAAACAATCTTACACAGCTGCCCAATATATTAATAAGAAACAAGTATGCCTGCTCTGATTAAAGCAAGATAAAGGCCAAGGGTTCACTCTCAGTTATGCCCTCATCACTAATTTTAGCAGTTCCTGAAGTACCTCCACAAAACGCAATGCTGTGCTCTTTAGAGTTGAAAAAACACTGACTTAAAAAATGCTGCCACCCTCAGACCCACTCTGTGTTGTTCACCTTGGTAAATAATTCATTTAACAAACATAGTGTATAGCTACTGAGTGCCTGACCCTAGGAATACAAGGATAAATGAATAGTGTGTGCCATCCAAAAGCTCACAGTCTGAGGAAGAAGGAAAAAAAAAAAACAAAAAGAAAAAAAAATTAAAATTACCACTGATATCGAGCCTTTCTGTATCGGTTTTCAGAACTGTAAAAGATAGGAATGTTTAGCCCTTTAACAGATGAGAAAACTAAAATCAGAGAAGTTAAGAGGATGCATTGTCATGTATCCCTTGAGTAAGGAAATAAAGATTACCATCTTGGTCTCAGGGACGCCAAAACCCAGGCTCTTTCTTCTGTGTGATGCAGCCTACGATTTGTTGCGAATCTTTAACAAAGTAAGCACATTTCACCACAGATTTAAATTTAAATTGCAAATCACTTAAACGGGAAGGAAAAAAAGCCCAGAGAAACCTACAGATTAAACCATTAAAATCATTATCATAATAATACCACTTTACACAACCACTATTATTACACATCTGTTATCTCCTTCCCTTCCCAACAACTGTGTGAGGTAGGAAGGGTGGCAGATATTATTATTTGGATTTCACAGAAAACGAAGTAAGACTCTGGGCTATTAATGGAAGGTAATGTGGTAGGGGTGAAATTTATTGACTTAAGGAAAAAGATAACCTTTTCTTGCAGTAACTATCCCTAACTAACTGTGAGACTGTGGAAAAGTCAACTAACTAACGTTTTTAGGCCACAATTTGCTCATCTGTAAAAGTAGAGGGTCCAGACATTTCATCTTTACGTTAAGGGACCTTCAGTTCTGACATGTGATGAATCTGCAAGCTAGTATATGGCTTCATTAGAATAGAATCTACCTTCTGTTCCAAAGTTTTCTAGGATTTCACTCTGCTTGTTAATATAAAGCTGTATGGAAACTTCCTGGTTTCCTGGGCATAAAGTTTGGTCATATAAACAATTTAATCTTTAATCCAATCTATTTTAAATTATAAGTAGACCATGCTGATTAAAAGGTAACTGAATAATCCTTGCCGGTTAGAAGCAAGGAACCTACATGTAAATTAGAGTGGGTAAAGGAACACTGGAGAAAAATCTAGATGAACGTAACATGAAAAACACAGAGAAGTGATAGCATTATATGATTGCATTACAGACTTCCTGGTCAGAAGGATACTTTTCTAGTGCAGGCCACAAAATTATCAGGGCAGCTCACATCTTAGTGTTAGGGATTTTAGTCTCAAAGTATCCACAGAAGCTCTCGTTCCTCAGAAAGCAACACACTGACAATTTCTTGACCAGCCTTGCTGATAATTTCATTTCCCAGAAGGCAGAGTAAGCAGTAAGGGGAACTCTACTCTGGACCCAATTCTGACAGAAACCAGTAGGTAAAATAAAATGATTGGAACCTTGGGGAAAAGCAACCATGCGCTCTTGCAGTTTGATTTAAGCAGTGTTCTGCCTATGCAAACACAAATGATTCTAATGAGCAAGAAAATGGGGAGGAAACTGAAGAAGCCAGTATGCTGCACAGGGAGCTACTGACAGGCGCTGAATTTCAAACAGCATGTGCAGAAGATGGTAAAAGGGGACACATAATCAAGCACAAATATGTGAAGGTAGCATAGACCTATAAAAATAACATCAGCAATACTAAAGCACAAAATGAGCTGCGGCCTGTGAGAGAGAGCAAAGAGAACCAAAAATGATCTCCTTAGCATGAAACAAGGAATAAAATCCATACAGGAGCAGGCCCATTTTCTAAAGTTGAAAATGTAACATTCATTCATGAAAAAGAGAAAGCAAAACGTCCTTACTCCTTTATGTTTCTTCCCTGCTGGTTCATTCATCTCTGTTTACACGTCACCTATTCAGAGAGGACCTGAACCACTCTTTCTAAAATAATTCTCTCTGACATCCTCTAACCCTTAAATTTTCATTCCTCTAATCACTGACTGCCATTATTTTACATACTTAAGCTACTTCTTTCTGCTGTATTAGGATGTAAGCTCTATGAGTGCAGGGACTTTGATTTGTTCAGTACAGTATCTCCAGGCCTTGTATGAACCAAGTACTATTCAATAAATATTTGTTCAATGAATGAAGTCAGACAACTAGACATTCAATGAAAGAAGTCAGACCACTAGACATTGGCTAAAAATGGAGAGGCAAAATAGGTAAAGGGATTATAATATAGGTGACATTTATCGAGTCCCTAGTAGGTGTCATACACTCAGTATTTAGATGTATTCAAGCATGGTTGAATAGTTTGTCCCAGATCACACAACTAGAGAAGTATAGACCTAGAATTTGAATCAAGATAGTTAAGTCTATGGTCTGAGTACTTTACCTGTATGCTATACTGGGAGACCCTGACTAGTCTAGCTGACAATATGCCTCTTGACCTTTCTGAATTATTACCAGAGATTTCTAAGTGAGATGGAGTATTTAGCTGATTACTTTTGAGAAAATACAGTACAGGGATAAGAGAAGAATACTTTATGTTCAAAAAATTGCAGAGCCTGCAAACTTCAGATCCATGAAACTTATGTTGTATGGGGGGAGAATAGCCTAGATCATACTTATAAAAGATAATTTTGTGCACATTTTTAAAAAGTGGTTATTAGGAAAAAGTGTAAATTCAACAAGAATAAGCTATTCAGCCCAATTTTATATGTTCTGTTCTACAAAGTTAATAAACTAGTATATCAAGGCACTAGCTATTTGGATTCTAAGCAAGTCATTTAATAAGGTCTTTCTTTATAACCTTGTGGATCAGATGGAGAAATACAGGTTTAGGGATAGTACTATTATGTGTTTTCATATCTGGCTGAATGATCGCCCCCAATGGCAATTTTAATGAACCTGTATCAGCCTGAAGGAGGGTTTGTCCAGTGATATACCACAGGCCTTTGTCTCTGGCCTTGTCTAATGTGAACATATTTATCAATGACTGAGATAAAACCATAAGAAGGCATTCCTATCAAAAATCAGTTACATGAGATAAGGAAGGTGAGTAAATACACTGGATTACAAGATTAAGATCTGAAAGTTCTTAACAACTAAAAGATGAACAAAATCCAACAATATATAATTTGGTTGGAATAACTGTGAAGTCCTGCCTTGGGACCAAAACAACAACTACCTAAATTCGATTTGAGGGATATATGACGTAGTAACAGTACTCATGGGAAAATAGAGGAGCTTTACTTGGCAGTGAATCAATGGTATAATATGGTTACAAGAAGGATGGGGGAGGGGGAGGAAAAGGAGAAGAGGAAGAAGAACAAGAAGAGAAGAAAAAGATGAAGAAATAATTTGGCTGCATTAATAAATTTAAGATGTGCATAGAATAATGGGGGACATAATCTGACTAACTTCGAGCTGTTCAGATTACCATGCTCAGTTCTGAGAGCTACATTTTACGGAAGACATGAATGAAAAGATTCGAAAACTTCTAGTATTTAGCAGGCTGCGTGGTAAAGGGACTTAAAACCATCTCATATGAGAAAAGTCTGAAAGAACTGAGGAACTTTTAGTTATAACAACTGAAAGTTGTTATATTTGATAGCTATATTGGAATACTGTAAACATAATAATAATAATTTGAATCATTATTCATCACTTATTATTCGCTAGGCACTGTGCTAATCATTTTACATTAATTAATGCTAGCCACAACCCCAATAGTGAGTTCTGGTTATAGATTAGAAAACTGAGCCTGAGAGAGATTAAGTAACATACCCAAGGCCATAAACGCTAGTGAGTGATAATGCTTCCATTTGTACCCAAGTCTATCTTTCTCCAGGACTGCCCACTTATCCTCTACAGCAGGCTCCCCCCAATAGATAGAAACTAAATTGTATTATGTATGTGTGTGTATGTTTACATATGATAAAGTTATGTGAAACAACAGAGAATCAAAACTATTTACAGTATTAAATAGATACATCAAAATTTTAAAAGTGATTTTTTTCGGTACTGGGAATATAGCTATTTCCTTCTTTTGTCTACTTCTTTTAATTTTCCAGATCTTCTTTACTAAGCCTATCCTAGTTTTATAAAAATATCACCTATATTATTTAATTAAAAAATTATTATGTGAAAGAGAGATTAGCTTTATTCTGAATTGTCCAAAGAGGCTGAATTAAGATGCTGCAAGATACAATGAGGCATATTTCAGTTTAAAAACAGAACCTCTTGTAGTCAGAAATTTTCAAAGACGCGATATCTTGATAGAGGAAATATTGATTTTCCTGTTCGTGGAGATGCTAACCCAAGTCTGAAAACACTAAAATTTTATTGTTCTATGTGGTTAAATAAGCCAAGGACTAGGTAGTTAATATATCACTGGTTAATATATCACTTCATACTGAGGTCTTTCAGACTGCTTAAGGGGTCTTATTTTATAAGTACTTTTAATAAAATATTTGTGTAATGAATACATGAATGTATACATTTAGAACAGGAAAAGTAGACCATGGATAATATTATTTTTTGTACCAGCCTTTTCCCAAAGTATGCACAGGTAGTAAAGACTGTACTGAAAGGTCACGCTCATTTGTTTCAAGTTCCAAGGTACTCCTGGCTGTTGACATCTGAGCACAGAATAAGTGGTCCCTCCAGGAAGCTTCATTTGGGCATGACCTCTTCTCACACAGTCTACCTCTCTGCCTACATTCCAGGCTCTTGCAAGCATCCCTCCTTTTTAAAAAAAAAAAAACAAAAACCAGGACTTCTATTAACTAAACTGAAAACTCCACAAAATCGGGAATCATGTCTGTTTTGATCTTCTTATACTATATAATGCTTGATATAATAGACACAAAACAAGTATCAATAGAATTAATCAGTTTGGCAGATATATTCAGCAAGTTTTTCTTTTGTTATCTAAGTATGGTTAGAAAGAGCGCCTTTGATTTCAAGTATAGACTAACAGCAGAGTTTATCTCAAAGGATTGCCATTATTTGTTATCTTTTTCTAGATTCCTGTTTCCTATCTGTGAGTAGATACAAAGACCCACTGCTTTAGGCCTTGAAGCTGTTTTTTTAAGTAAGAAAAGCAGTATGACTTTTCTTTTCAGAGTATAAAGTTGTTAAATTTTGCCATATGATAGGTGTATGAATTAAGTTTACAATATGGAGGTCTAGAGAAGAATTTGAGACATTACTTCCTTTTTTCCAAGGTGAACTCTAAACCCACTTTTCATTTGTGTTCCTACCACACAATTTGTATCAATATGAAAACAGCCAGGCCACAAAATAACTATAGGAGAAGCAAATGTTTCTGCCAGTTCTTTCATATAGTTGGAGACAGTAGTGACGGGGACATCCTAGTTCTGAAACTTGCTTAATCAGTTTCACTGTGCACAGACTGGATAGGCTTCATTTATTCTTACTATTATACATATTAAAGTATCTTCATAACATTTTTGTAGCTTCTCAGGGTGCGGACATACTTACAATAAATATAGGCCTTCAACAGGAAAATTCCTGAAATGCATCATCAATGTAAAAGAATAACCACTCTACTTTAAAAAAGTGTAAGTAGATTTATTATTCAAAAAACACTGTGATAATGAAAGGCACAGTAAGAAATACAGGACAAAAGGCCGAGGTAGGAAGTTTTGAGGAAGATATCACATGACCATTAATAAAAAGATGGGCAAATAAAAGTAACAGTTGTCCATTACTTATATGATCAACTTAGGAACATATTAAAAATACCAATTTCTAGCCCACAAGCCTGTAGATTCTGAATCAACAGATATGGTCTGGGGCCTAAAAATCTGTAATTAAAAAATGCCACACGGGCTTCCCTGGTTGCGCAGTGGTTGAGAGTCCACCTGCCGATGCAGGGGACACGGGTTCGTGCCCCGCTCCGGGAAGATCCCACATGCTGCGGAGCGGCTAGGCCCGTGAGCCATGGCCGCTGAGCCTGTGCCTCCGGAGCCTGTGCTCCGCAACGGGAGAGGCCACAACAGTGAGAGGCCCGCATACCGCAAAAATAAATTAAAAAAAAAATGCCACCCCAAACTCTGATGCACAGCCAGGTTTAGGAACCATAGACTATATACTAAGGATAAGAAGAGAGTACAGAGTAGATTTCATTCTCAACAAATTCACAATCTAGTGACCAACATGACTATGAATGCTTGAATTAGAATGATGAGGAGCTGCTGGTTATTAGAATATTTCAAATAAGAAAAACACAGTCTAAATTAAGGTAGTAACAGTGAAAACAAAGAGTAGAGCAGACATTTGAAAGAAATCTTATGGGTAGATTTGACAGACAGGGTTATTTCTTCTGAGAACTCTCCCTAGCTTGTAGATGGCCATCTTCTCTCTATGATGTCTTCATGTCATCTTCCTCTCTATGTCTTCATGTCATCTTCTTAAAAGGACACCAGTCATATTGGATTAGGGCTCACCCCCAATGACTTCATTTAACCTTAATAACTTCTTTAAAGACTATCTGCAAATATAGTCATATTTTGAGGTCCTGGGGGTTTGGACTTCAACACATGAATTTTGGAGGGACATAATTCATCCCTTAACAACTAACTAGAAATAAAACAGACCAGCCAGGTCCTTAACATAGCATAAAATGCTCAATAATTGTTACATTCATCCCTTAAATTTCAGTCCTTTCCTCTTCCATTCAGGCTATGTAAAACCTCAAGTAGAAAGTAACCGCAAAGTAATATTACATGCAGAAAGGCCTTCTTGATGGAAGCCCTCTAGATACCAGAAGTTTAACTGTCCAAATACTAGTGGTCCTAAACCTTGTCATAAGGAATAATCCTAGGTAATCCTTACTTTGATCTGCCTCGGGAATAAATCGGAGGCGAGAGGTATGTTCTGGTCCAGGCAGGGCTTCAAAAAAACTCACCCAGGAACTCTTCCCAATTCCCTTCCCTTATGGTGGAAAAGGTATTAAAGGCATTATTTATTCATCCATCACCTCCTATGACTATCAGCATGGAGGAAAACCATCTCCGAATTTAATTTTCCTTATATAAAGGTATCAGGACTATTTTAGTTGCAAGTTACAGAAACAACTCAAATAAGCTTCAGCAAAGGCAATTTACTGGTTCATGGATCCCTAGAAAGTTTAATAACTAGAATTAAGGTTCCGAATCAGTCTTCCCTGGGATTCATCAACCAGTATATTCTCTCTTTGCCTAAGAGTCTGTTCTGTGATTCCAGTTTATAAAATCACAAGGACAGACTATGACTGGCTCAGCTTTGGCCAAGTGCCCAACGTAAGACCAATCAGAGGTTCAAGGTTAAATGAGAAGACAAATTCTTTTTAAAAATTTTCAAAACACAAATGTAAAGAAAGTTCTTGAAAAAGAAACACTATACTCGGGAATTCCCTGGCAGTCCAGTGGTTAGGGCTCAGCGCTTTCACTGCTGAGGGCTCAGATTCAATCACTGGTGACGGAACTAAGATCTCACCAGCCACACGGCATCCAAAAAAAGAAAAAGAAAAAGAAAAAGTCCTAGAGATACTCTGATAATTTATAATATATTTATCATTTTGAGCATTTAGCTAAAAGGAATCTATCTAAAAATACTAAAGATTAAAAAAAAGATTCTATATTATAGACAGCAATATAGACAGCAATATATTACATAGACAGAAATATATTATTTTTAGCCTAATACAATATTTACAATTATACTTGTTCATTTAAACTAAACAGAAAAGTACCTATTCTTATTTCTAATTTTTTTTTTTTTGTTCACTGCAGTTCTTATAGCTTGAAAGTTAAATGTCAAGATCAAACTCCATTTTAGTGTAACTAGGTTTAGCTTAGCAAGTTAAAACTTGATTATATTGTTAATTTCTAATTTTATAGAAAAGAAGGGTTTACATGTTATTTTGAGGAAATCAAATGTTAAAAAATAATTTAATTTTTAGATATAGTTTTATGGGCAACAAGAATGGGAATAAAAGAGAAGGGGACACAAAAGAATGATAATGGCAATTTCAATATTTGAAGTCTTTGTGGGTCTAATTCTGCTTTTTATCTTTTTTTACCTGAGTCCTGCTCATTTTTTCTTTGTTGTTTTTGTTTTTTTTACAGTGTTTTTGTGATTTCTGATTGTGGGCTTGTTGTACTCATGGAATTTTATCTGTAAAAATTCTTGGAGAGATGGAATAAAGTTAGGCTCTCCAGAGGGGATTTTCTTTTGATTCTGCCAGGCACAAAAGGTACAACTGGGGACAAGTTTAAGCTAAATTTCTTATCTTGGAGTCTTTAGACCACTGAGATTATAAAATTCTTGCTGGAAACAGTAATGTCAGTTTCTGATTATGATATTTCAAGGGAGAATTTTTTTCTCTTTAGTTATGCATTTAAGACTTGTAATTTACCTTGCAGTCCTCTGTGGGATGGATTTATTTGTAGATCAGGTTAACAATGAGGATATATCCATTTTGCATTCCAGCACTGAATCCTGGGCTTTGTCATTTTCCCCTTGTGCCAGCAAGGACATGAAAAGTGAAATTCATGTTCACCCCACTCAGTAAATGTCCTTAGAGTGAGAAATACTTCAGTTCTTAGCAATCCTTTGTGAGAAAAATCATATTTTCCTCTAAATTAACGTAGGAAAAAACACTTGATAAAATTCAGCATTCTCAAAGATTAAAAACAAACAAACTAAAAACAAAGCAAACTAAAAATAAAAAGAAAATTTATAACTTGATAAAGGATATCTACAAAAAAACCTACAACTTTTTTTTTTTTACTTTTTTTTTTTTTAATATTTATTTATTCATTTGGCTGCACCGGGTCTTAGTTGTGGCATGCAGGATCTTTGGTTGCAACATGAGAACTCTTAGTTGCGGCATGTGGGATCTACCTCCTTGACCATGGATCGAACCTAGGCTCCCTGCAATGGGAGCACAGAGTCTTAGCCACTGGACCACCAGGGAAGTCCAAAAAACCTACAACTTAATGTTGAAATGTTCAAAGCATTTTATTTTAAAAATCAGGAAAAAAGAAAGTTGTCTACTATTACAATTTCTATATAGTACTGAACTAGAGGTCTGGTTGGTGGAGTACACAAGGAAAAGATGAAAGTATAAGAACTGGAAAGGAAGAAATAAAGCTGGCATTACTAACAGAAGTTAGATTGCTTACATAGGAAATCCTAGAGAAAATACAGATAAATTATGATAATTAATAAGGAAGTTTTGAAGATTTGTTGAATAAAATAAAAATACAAAATTATTTTTATTTCCATGTGTCTCATACATTAGAAACTATCACTATACAAAAGAAATTATTGGAAGATATAATTTTAAAATATTTTATTAAAAAGTATTTAGAGATATATATAACAAATTTATGGGAGAAATAAAATCTTTTTGAAAAAAATATTATAGAAAATCTAAACAAATGGAAAAGTAAACCATATTTTTGGATTGGAACACTAAAATTTATAATACAAGTATAAGTTCCCTTCAGATTGATCTGTAGATTTTAAAGTATTTCAATCAAATTTTTTGCATGTGTAGGAGGTGGCATTGACAAGCTTTTTCCAAGACTTATATAGAAAAGTAAAGGGCCACAGGAACAAAGGAATTCTTGAAGAAGAATAGAAGAACTTACCAAATTTTTACAGTTATTATAAAATTCTAATAATTTTAGCAATATAATATTGGTAAAGAGGTAGAGTAAAACACAGACCCGAAAACTAGATTATAAATACGGTATATGGAAACTTGATTCATGAAAGGTCTGACTCTGAAGATCAGCGAGGAAAGCATAAACTATTCAATACATGGTGCTAAGACTATGGTTTCTAGTTTTAATAATTTATTTCTGCCTTACATCATAAAAAACAATTTTTCAGGGCTTCCCTGGTGGCGCAGTGGTTAAGAGTCCGCCTGCCGATGCAGGGGACACGGGTTCGTGTCCCGGTCCGGGAGGATCCCACATGCCGCGGAGCGGCTGGGCCCGTGAGCCATGGCCGCTGAGCCTGCGCGTCCGGAGCCTGTGCTCCGCAACGGGAGAGGCCACAACAGTGAGAGGCCCGCGTACCGCAAAAAAAAAAAAAAAAAAAATTCAAATTGATTAAAGACTTAAATGTAAAAAGCAAATGTTAAAACACAGAAGATAAAGGGTAAGATTTCTTAAGTGGAAAATGTAAAAAATAAGCAAAACAGGAATGTTTGCTAAGTTTAACTGCATTAAGAATAAGAGCTCTGTCCATAAAAGGGCACCTTAAAAAAGTGAAAAGACAATTCATGAACTAGAAAAGGACATTTGTCACACAAATAAAGAAGAATGGATTAGTATATGTATTACCTAAAATTCATTTTTTAAAAATTGTTTAAAAGGAATCAGTACCTCATAGAATAGGAGGCTGTAATTGTCAATAATATGAGAAAAGATACACAATCTTATTAGTAATCAAGGAATTGAAAATTGAAACTCTGAGGAGTTGTTATTTCACCTTCACAAAATTGATAAAAAATTTTAAAGTATCTGACAATATTAGGTGCTGACAAGAATGCAGATCTATTGGAACATTGACATTTATAGTCCTGGGAGGGGTATAACATTGATACTTTGAACAACAGTTAGCAATTATCTAATAAATTTGAAATTTTCCATACTCTATGACTCAGCAATTTCACTTTCAAGCATATATTCTAGAGCAAAGTTTCTCAGCCTTGTACTATTGGCATTTTAGTTCAGATAATTCTTTGTTGTGGGAGCCGTCTTGTGCCTTATAGGATGTTTAGGGCATCCCTGGCCTTTACTTACTAAAAACCAGTAGCATGCTCCAAGTTATGATAACCAAAAATGTTTCCACACATTGCCAAATATTCCTCAGGGCAAAATCACTCCAGGTTAAGAACAACTTGCCCTAGAGAAATTTTTGTACCTATCCATTTGTACATGTTAAAGAATGTTCATAGCAGGACTATGTGTAATAGTAAAAAGAAAACAAAGAACTGAAGCAGCCCCAAAATCCATCAACATTAAAGAGGAGAAATAAATTATGTCATAAAATGGAATACTATACAACAGTGTAAACTAATGGATTATAGTTATGTGCAGTAAATGGTTGAAACTCAAGACTTAATGTTGAATGAAAAAGTAACTTTCATTTACATATTATTGCAAACATGTAAACCAATTTGTATGTTTAGGGATGCAAATACATGAGACAAAATTACAAGGGAAAACAAGGGAGAGAGAAAATTTAGAACAGTGTTTAACTCGTTGAAATGAGGGTTAAGTAATTGTAGAAGGGAAACAGGGGACTTAAGTATTTTTGATTTGTTACTTATTATGTATTTGAAATTTTACTTTTTAGCTACTAAATATCAAAAAAAATTTTTTAAAGGAAACAAGTTTTTTTTTTTTTTCTTTTTTGCGGTATGTGGGCTTCTCACTGTTGTGGCCTCTCCCGTTGCGGAGCACAGGCTCCGGACGCACTGGCTCAGCGGCCATGGCTCACGGGCCTAGCCGCTCCACAGCATGTGGAATCTTGCCGGACCAGGGCATGAACCCACGTCCCCTGCATCGGCAGGCTGACTCTCAACCACTGCGCCACCAGGGAAGCCCGGAAACAAGTATTTTAACCTTATAAACTGTGTGAAACAATTCAGTAACACCCCAGAAATATATTTTTTAAATTTATTTAATAATTTTAGTTTATATATTTGATTGGTATGTTTATATATTTGAAATAATTTTAGAAGCCAATTTAGAATATTGCTTAGGAAAATTCGGTGGTTAAAACAAAACGGATTAACCATTCATCAAGAAAGACATTCTGTCTTCAAAGACAATGGCTACTAATAGATAACATATTTAACTAACTGCTTTAAAAGCAGGGCTTTTTTTTTTTCTTAAATAGGATAATCTAATGGCAGTAATCAGCGCACAGAGTGAACTCCCTCTTGTAAAAAGCGCATCAATTGTTTTTCCTAATTAAGATGAATATTATTCCTGTGAAATGAACCAAAAAGTTGTTTGAAACTGGAAATCCCAAAAGAGATCTATAATCTAGAAGGATAATTGCATGCAATTTTAATTGAAAGAAAAGGAGAGGCCTGTTTTTATCTTTGCTTTTTTCAAAACCTTGAAAGTAATCAACCTGTTGTCCAATTAACAATGTTTTAATATTACTATCAGCTGACCTAAAAATGGACATTTGATATATTGGAAACTGTTGTAGAATTTTTAAAAATAAATGGCAAAATGACTACTGGCTACAGTTAAGTCCAACATGGCACTTTTATCTTTAATGAAATAAAGTTACAAATTTTTATTAATATCTCCAGAAATAAAGTGTATTTTATTGTTGATTAAAGATTAGGTGCTGTGACTATTCACAGAAATATGCACTCAAACTTTGTTCATTGTGGATGAGAGGAAACATCTATTTTGTTGAAATGTAAATTACACTGAGAAATTTTCTTTATTTAAATTGTCATTTATCTCCAATCTGTTAAAGATTTTTGGTAATGCTGAAGATTTATTCTGTTCAGTTTTAATAGATACATGTCAACAAAATATATATTTACATTTTAACTCATTTCACATAGTAATTCAGAACTTTGGCTGCTTATTTAAATTTGCACACTTATAAGTCAGAAAGAAATAATTTGAATAAGCAGATGTATTATTTATCCAATAATTTGTTACATTGACCCTGCTCTTTGTTATGGACAGGAGGTTAATTTTGTTTGCTTTCTAAAATGTCATGTTATGTTAGTTGTACTAAAGATGTTACATAATGGATGCAAAAAATAAAATAATAAATTAAAATTTTTGATTCCTGGTATTTCAGTTTAGCATCTTGGCAGCATAAACCTATTAGAAATATATATTTCCATATTCAAATAGGGATGAATTTCGCTCCCCATTCTTTAGAAGGGGCTGATGTTAGATTTTCTCTCACACACTAAATATAGTGGTACTTCATTCAAGGTGAGAAAATTCAGGTTAAATTTCTAAGTACGTTTTTTTAATTTTTTTTTAATTTTTTGGATATTGTTGTCCAGATGCAGTGTATGTAGTTTCAGTTTTTTTTTTTTTTTTAATTTATTTATTTATTTTTGGCTGTTTTGGGTCTTCGTTGCTGTGCGCGGGCTTTCCCCAGTTGCGGCGAGCAGGGGCCACTCCCCAATGCGGTGCGCGGGCCTCTCATTGTGGCGGCTTCTCCGGTTGCAGAGCACGGGCTCTAGGCGTGTGAGCTCAGCAGCTGTGGCTCACGGACTCCAGAGCACAGGCTCAGTAGTTGTGGCACACGGGCTTAGCTGCTCCACGGCATGTGGGATCTTCCCGGACCAGGGCTCAAACCCGTGTCCCCTGCATTGGCAGGCGGATTCTCCACCACTGCGCCACCAGGGAAACCCTCTAGGTACGTTTTAAAAATAGTAATATGGAAAGAATATCAGCAAAATACACAGTATATAATCTCTCATTTGCAGTATATAATTTGAATTGATATAAGTGAATTTTGCAAATAAATGAAATTTACCCTTTTAATCATTAAAACCTTTTTCATTTTAACAACTCCCAAATCGCCCAATATTATCTTTTGCTCTGTATAGTAAGTTTAAGGATATATTATTTCATTGTAAAATTCTAGGGCTAGACAGGAATTTAGATTTTATTAAAAATCTTCCAGTATGACTGCTCAATTTAACAGATCAGGAATTTTGAACCCAAGTGTATGATATGTCTTACTCAATATCATACAACTAATCTTGGTTCCTCAGTTCTTACTGGTGGTGAATAGGTGTGAAAAGCCTCTAGCTTTTCAATGTGTTCTTCTCTGGTCCCTCCCAGCTTTGCTAGTTTGCCTTCCAGTTTGTGAGCTAGACAATCAGAGAACCAGTTCTGTCATAATTTTATGCAGACTGAGAACAAGTAAGATGGAAGTGAGGACCTGGGAAGCATTAATGTGAACTGTATTAGATCCTTACTGGAGCACCTCTCCCTCCTAAAATGTCTTCTAAAATTATTGGCTTATTTCCAGATAAGTTGCTGGACACGTGAGATGTAATTACAATTGATATTTTAATGCTGAGTTTACAATGTATGATAAATTACTCTTGAGAAGAAATCTTTAATCTCAAAAATATTTGATTATTTGTGTTATTTATTATGCTTACTATAATATGATTTATTAACATTATTTTAGGTTAAAACCACCTCTTCTGCTAACATACTTTGTTTTCTTTTAATCTTGGATCTTAAAATAAGTCTGCACATTCAAGTTGCAAAGATGACAATTGGTTGTAGCTGGGTAAATTACACAGTAGATTTTAGATCAAAGTTTTCTGCTGTTACTAACTAGTATGATCTACTGACAAAGTGTGAGTTTATTTTAAAAGGTTTACCTTCATATTTTGGCCTTTTCCTATGTAGATTTTTCCTTCTTCTGAAAAAAGTTCATAAAACACCAAATTCTTATATGCTAAAAACCAATGTGAAGCTGCAGATCTTTTTATTTCAGTTTAAAAAGGTTTATTTTTTTTCACACATATGCCTGAATTATAGGAGTGCTTCTGTATTAGAGTAAAATTAATAAAAGTAATAGCTTCAACCTGATTTTAAATCCTTCATTGTTTTATTGTATAATTTTACTCAATTAATCTTCAATTTGTATTTTTAGTTCCTTATGGGATTAGGAAGGTTTGGGAGGTTTTTGTTTTCTTTTTTAATTGTATAAGATCATTTTGGTTATGCAATTGGCACAAAGAGGTATTTCCTCAACTGTATGTATATATATATTTCGTTAATAATAATATACTGTTTTGAATAGCCTGTTATTCAAATAATGCTTTTATTCGGATAAGAATAATAATACGTATTTATTATAGGAAATTCAGAAAATTAAGAAGAAATGAAGACTACTGAACTACCTATGTTCCCACTGTTTGTGTGCCTTTTGTTAGTCTTTTTTCTAAGCCTACAGTATGGTCCCAATTGTCTCTCCTCTCGATACACAAGCACAAATGCGCACAACATATAATGTATTTATAATGTGTTCTGCTTTTTCACTTAACATAGCACTTTTCGATGATTGGTTTATTTCAAAGTGATTTTTTTCTACAGTGAGAAATTCCTTCTTTTTATAGGGAATATGCAAGAACCACTGGGGGGAAGAACTTTGTAGGAGACAGTAATAACTTGTTAAGGAATATCATTTTACATGGACCTTTCCCATTCAATAAGATTGATTTTTATTGTTGTTTAAATTGTAAAGAGGTTATGATTAAGACTAAATTTAATATTACCATTTCAAGTCATAAAAACATAAAGACAACAAAACTATGAGTTTAGACAAAATCATACAGTAGCTAGCTTGCCTTGGAGACATTATGATATATACTTTTAGAAAACAAACATTTTAAAATTCACAGATGCTGCAAAGCCCTGGTCAAACATAGATTACAATCAGTTTTTATGTAACAGTAAAAATTCCAAAGGACTCTTACCCACCCACTCTCAATATGTATCACAGATATGCTTCTTCTTTTTGCTCACAGAATGTAAACCACATTTATTTCTATATCTGTGTGTATTTTAAAATAAATTACCGCAGAAAACAAAATAGGGAGTACACTGTGTTCAAATGCAAACCAACAGAGAAAGCAAAAACCTTATATTCCCTCTGAAGAGCCTGTAGCATAGTTGGTGAGAATTTTGGAATGCTTATAGAATTTGAATGCGGTATCCATTTATTTCAAGAGTATATGCTACCTTATAATTATCAGATCGTTCAATACATTTAGCAAATGATACTCCACTTTCATTATAACAATTCACTTTTCTTGTTTGTGTTCAGTACTATCAAATATAGAAAGAGCTCTTTACTTACCATTCGGGGAAAGATGAAATTTATCATTGTTCCATAAATACTCTGGAAAGCAAAGAAAATATTATTATTTATTATATCTCCATCCACAGGGATCCTAACTGCCAAATGTAATGCAACAGCACCAAAATAAAAATGAAGTAAATCTATTGCAGAAAACACAAATCAGTGTTCTAAGAATTCTTGAATGTGTATTACATGCCTTTGGACAGAGCTACTTTAGGATTAAACAACTGTTGTGATAAGTACTTTCAAAGTCAGGAATAAAACATTTTATTTTCCCCCCAAAATATTATTGGATTAAGAGAATACTGTCAAAAGTTTTTTTTTTTTCTTTCTCCCCTTTAGCTCAGTTGAATTTTTCATTGATAACAGATAGGACAGCTATACTTAAAACTCTTTAAGGAAAATTGAGGGGCATTTTACTTTCTTGAAGTCAGCATTAATGACAATTGCATCTATTTATATGCAAATACATTTCCTTTTTGGAATCTTGAACTGAAAATCTGATGTAGGAGCTGAAAACAGAATTAAGAGTCCAAGCTCTTATTTTTCCACACTAAATAAGTGATAATAAAGAGCTACATTTTTCCTTATTGTTTTCTGTTGATTAAAAACGGGTTTTAATTGCATCACATGGTAAGAATTCGAACAAATTTGTATTTTGAAAAGGTATATACGTTCTTAAATTTATTCTCTCCTTTAAATTTTTAAAATTAACATTGACTTTCACAATTAATAAGTAGTACAAAATAACCTTTCTTAGTGTCAATAGTTCTAATATATGTATACATATAGCTGATTCACTTCGTTGTACAGCAGAATAACACAACATTGTAAAGCAATTATACTCCTATAAAGATATTTAAAAAAAAAAAGGAACTTGTCAGGATGTAAGAAAATAGGCTTTTCTCATATCCTGATATATAATGTCATTACATATTGGTCATTTTCTGTTCCTTTATGTTTTTGTAAGAATCATAAACTTAATCTAGAGAAAAACACACAGAGTACATCTCCCTCTGCTAAAACTAGATGATAGCATAAATAACATATGCAGAAAAGGGATTTACTTTAATTTTTGGATAATGACATTTCAGATCCTTTGATTTTTTTTTCGAATAAAGTAATCCTGACTAAAAATTATAATGTGTTAGTGTCACTTGAAATCATTATTTCCAAGAAAGATGATGTTTCAGTAAATGAAAATTAGTGAAAATTTCAAATGACAAATACTGACAAAATTTACTGACTTTTCGCTGGAGGATAAAATTAAGATTTGAAAGGTGTCCTACTTAGTTTTTCACATAGAAAATATCTTATTTTTTAGACTTTTTTTTTTTTTTTTTTTTTCCGGTACGCGGGCCTCTCACTGTTGTGGCCTCTCCCATTGCAGAGCACAGGCTCCGGACGCGCAGGCTCAGCGGCCACGGCTCACAGGCCCAGCCGCTCCACGGCATGTGGGATCTTCCCGGACCGGGGCACGAACCCGTGTCCCCTGCATCGGCAGGCGGACTCTCAACCACTGGGCCACCAAGGAAGCCCTTTTTAGACATTTTTAATCTAAAGAAACGTTTGGGTAGTAAATGTGGAAGTCTGACATTCTGTAATAATTGAGGAATTCTCCCCACAAGCATAGTTTCTCCTAAGAAAGCTGTTTTTCATATTTAATTATAAATATTAATAATTTATTTAAATTTTTTTGTATTTATTGATTTTTAATGAAATATATTCAAGGGAAAATTTTAGACTTAGAAATACTTTATTGTGTGTAGTGCTTATTTCTGAAGAATTATTAATACAACTTTTGATATTATAGCTTATATTTATAATTACTAAACTGTTAAAAAAAAAAGTCAAAGTATTTTTAAGCATCAGCTCCTGAAGAGGGCAGCACGTTCTAGATATTATTGAATTTCAAGCTCAAATATGACAGCTTTGGCTTTAGTATACTTTTTTTTAAGAACTAGAGGGGGAAAAATGGATTTTTTTTTTTTATAGATGTCTACTCCCATGATACAATAAACCAGCAGAAATTCTAGGCAGCTGCAGACCAAGGTCAAAACTGTATTTGATTATTACAAAAGAACATTCAAATTAGACACCTAAAGCAATGTATTTAGAAAGGGAACAACAAAATACTAGTAAGGAGACTTTCCATGAGGAATGTGTTTTATCTTAATACTGCAGATAACTTTTCCTATTGGCAGTGCATTGACTGTCAAAACTACTAAAGGGGTTAGATTTAATTATCTCACTTCTTGCACATTTCATCTCAATTGCTATGGCAACATTCAGTTGCCTCAGCAGCAATGCACACTTTAATCAGATATTTCCTCCTCATTTCTCTATGAGCCAAAACTGTGTAGTCAAATTTACAACCAAGTCCTGATAAATCTGATAACACTTCTTACAATTTAATGGCAACTTGCCTCCACCCACACATATAAATATTTTCAGAGAGGTTTGTAACTATTGGACAAGTATAAGACTTGATAAGAACATACACTTGGACTTTCCTACTTCATTGATATTTCTTTGCTATTTCTGCCACTATTCTTTATTAGAAGTTATTTACAAATTCAAAACTCACTCCAGCAAGTCACTAACGTGGGTCACCTGACCTCAGTAGGAGAGCTGATGAGTAAACAACCTCCAACATTCAGATGTCAACCCTCCTCAAAAGCCTATTGAATTATTTACCTTTTATCTGAACATACTTTGAATTGGCACATCAAAGAGGCTTTTTCTATTTCTTGAAAGCAGGTAAAAGAAGGAAAGAAAATAATTCAAGACAAAGCAAAATCTGATATAGGAAGAAAACTGTAGGGTATCAGACTTAAATGGAGGGCCAAGCATGAAGAAAATTTGGTTAAGCTTCAGTAATGAAGCAATTTTAATGAGAAGTGAAAGCATGATGCATTAAATTGTTGATGTCACGTGGGTGAATATTAACCATCTACATTGCTGGACAAATCATCACTTTAGCGTTTTGCAAAAGACTAGAGAAACTTTTGTGGGCAGATAAGGAATATCCAAACTGTCTTCAAGTCCGATTTAAAGTGTTAGCTTATTATATTTTTATAAATGTTTGGAATTTTTTTAAATAGTAACTTTTAATTTGATACTGTATAATAAAAATTATTTTAAACTGTGATTAAGCAGCAAAGTAATCTAAGGTCTTCCTAACAATTTTAGTGGCTGCTATAAATTTGTATTTAGATAACAAACATTTTATCCTGAAGTTGTGATAGTTCTTTGGTGAGAAATTTTATACCCGTAGCTGACAGTAATATTTCAGCATCGTTTTTCAATCACCACTTTGTAGTGTCTAGTAAAATTTTCATTAATTGAGACCACCAAAAAGATGTTTTCTGTACCTGGTTCTACCAGTCCAACATTTTAATAGCAATTTCTAGATTGCATCTTATGTATTACAGACCACTAAATATAGCATTCAATCAAAACTTAACCAAACATAAAAAATATTCTGTAAAATACAAGTCATATATTTTGAACTTTGAGCTGATTATTAGCATATTATGTTCAAAATGTAGTTATTGAAAAGCTAACTTCTCATTAATGATGAAGTTTGGAAGCCGCATAACCTTAGGAATAGCTGAAGGAATAGATGTTTAAAAAGAGAAACCTATACAGGAGGGGAAGCATGAAACCTGTCTTCAAATATTTGAAAGTCTTATGTAAAGGAGACAGTGCGTGTCTTAGAAAGCTAAGACAAATGATACAAGTTCCAGAAAAGCAGATTCCAGCTCTCTATAAAGAAAAACTTAAAACAATTAGAATTACTTAAACAATGGCACAAACTATGAAGCCCCAAGTTCCTTGTCTAAGCATATTCCATGTACTGTTTGCATATGAACCCTTTATTTTCTGTTGCTTGATTCTGGGACAACGTTGTAAAAATGTGGTAGAAGCACTCCACAAATTTGGATCTGGGAGTTCAGATGAGTCTTAACGAATTTTTCAAGTACCAGTGCTTTATACTGGTACGGAAACCTAGCAATGGTCTGCAAACAGCATATTCAGCAAGGAGATAAACAGTTCTTAGTGAAGAGCTATCTAAAACCTCCAAGGAGACATGTAAATTGGTCCTAATTGGCATTCCTTCAAGAATCTCAGTAGATGGCAGGGATTGAATAGAGGTGAAGAATGAGTTCCCCTTTCAGTCTTGACTTGGCTCTTCTACCTGAAGCTGGGGTGCTGCCAGACAAGGTGTACACCACTGCCTATGTTAGACTTGTTCTCTGGATAAAAGGAAGATTTTCGCATTATTCTCAAACTCTATATTCACTTAAGAAATAATAATTGCTCAATTAAGGGTCCAGAGCTTTTTTTCTGTACCCAGAGAAACTAAAAGTTAAAGAGAGGGCTTCCCTGGTGGCGCAGTGGTTGAGAGTCTGCCTGCCGATGCAGGGGACATGGGTTCGTACCCCGGTCCGGGAGGATCCCACATGCCGCGGAGCGGCTGGGCCCGTGAGCCATGGCCGCTGAGCCTGCGCATCCGGAGCCTGTGCTCCGCAATGGGAGAGGCCACAGCAGTGGGAGGCCCGCGTACCGCAAAAAAAAAAAAAAAAAAAAGTTAAAGAGAAAATTGCACGCCACATGGGAATGCTCATTTTCAGCAAGATTGCTGAATAAGATAAAGTTGTAACCGATTTGAAGGTTATAAATATAAAGAAGTTGTTGATTCTTGAGTCAAAGTAATGTTTACTTTTTGTGTAATACTAGATCCCGTAAAGTTTTAGTTTATGTTAGTTGGAAATAGTCTTTTTACTTAGATTTTGAAATTTCCTTGTGTGATCCTCTCTTGAATCACTTTGAAGGAACCAAGGGGCTCACAAAGGTCTTGCGTAGTATGTAACCTTTATGTACTCCAGTGCTGTTGTTTAGAGCATGAGATCTTTTGAAGAATGGCTGTCTACTAGAAGCATCTCTTTCTATCTAAAGAGCTGATGAGTTGTTTTGCAGCACCAAGAAATGCTAACTTGTATTTTTACTCTCAAAGACTATGGGATGTTAGTACTTCATTAAGGATTTTATCTCCCTTGCCCCTCCGGGCCTCTGCAAATCAAATCTTTACATTATGTTGTTTAAAATTACACCTGCTGGGCTTCCCTGGTGGCGCAGTGGTTGAGAGTCCGCCTGCCGATGCAGGGGACACGGGTTCGTGCCCCGGTCCGGGAAGATCCTACATGCCGCGGAGCGGCTGGGCCCGTGAGCCATGGCCGCTGAGCAGCTGGGCCCGTGAGCCATGGCCGCTGAGCCTGCGCGTCCGGAGCCGGTGCTCTGCAACGGGAGAGGCCACAGCAGTGAGAGGCCCGCATACCGCAAAAACAACAAAAACAACAAAAAAATTACACCTGCTGAGATTGTGCTTGCAAATGGTCTTGAAACTTTTTTCCAAAATCCTCACCCGCAGAAGCTTTTACTAGCCAGTCCCATTTGGTTGGTTGTGCTCCAACCAGTCTCTGGTGAACACGAACATAAGTTACAGAGAAACAGAAATATTTCCATGGCACTCTGGAGGAACGTTTTGATCCAAAAGACACTACTAGTAAACCAAAGTGTCATTGCAAATTCATGAACATTTCCTTATGTCATGAGTAGCAGTAGAAGGAAAGGGCTTCATTTGTGCAATGGTTGTTCCATGTGTGCAAACAAGTATTTATTTAGTGCCTACCATGTCTGAAAGTTAAGGAGCCACGAAAAGACAAATAGGGGCTACTTTAAAATTCTGGTAGCAGAAACGAACACACCATTGTAAAGCAATTATACTCCAATAAAGATGTTAAAAAAAAATTATGGTATTTGTTGAATGAATGAAGAAAAATACATTGCTGGCCTAAAAAAACCTTACAATAATCTATAGGGTTCTGAATTTAAGATGAAACAAAGCACAATCTCTGTTTTGTCTCCCAGTTAAAATGTTAATCTATTTCATGCCACAGAAGCTTTTAATATATTTCAACATTTCTTCCTTCATTTAAGTAGATTTAACTGAGAAAAAGCACAAATCATATAGTTTTACCCAATATGGTCCTGCACCCCTACATCTACCAGCTTGCATTTCTTACCTGTGGAGTTTAAGGTATCTCTACTGAACCATTATTGCTCTGACTGTGAGCTTAATGAGGGCAGGGGAAATCTGCCTTTTTGTTTTCATTCTGGCCAGTGCAATAGTGCCTGGTAAACAATAATAAGCATTCAGAAAATGATTATTCAATGAATAATGTATGAATAGTAAGAGGAATGAAATGGCGTTGACCTAAATGCAAGAAGTATTCAGGAAGGTTAGTGTAGTTTGAAATGGTCTTAGTTGGACAGAAGATATGAGATTTTTTCACTGGGCCTTCAGGAATGGATGGGGTTTAAATAGCAGGTAGGAAGGAAATAAAGTATTTCTAGTAGAGTTAAGAACATGAGCAAAATTCAATTGCTTTGAATGCAGAGATATTAGTGAAAGGATTTAATCCTTCTTGATGGGACCATGGGTTGTATTATGGGTTAGTGATTTTGTTTGGTTTAGATTAATAGGTATTGTAGAGAAGTGCTTCTCAAATTTTAATTTGCATACCTGGGGATCTTGTTAAACTGTAGACTTTAATTTGTAGGTCTGGATTGAGGTGTGAGATTATCTATTTCTAACAAGTTCCCAGATGATGTTGGTGCTGGTGCTAGACCCTGAATTGCAAGACTGCAGAGGGTCCTTAAAGCTAGACAGTCATTTTGCACTTGATACAGCAGGCATTTGAGAACTACTCTACGTTTTCCCGCAGTTATGGCATGATGAAAACTGCATTTAGGAAGATAAGTATGTCAACCTCATGGAAAGTATGCTAACAAAGAGAGAATGTGGATATAGGAAAACTGGCTGGGAGGCTGTCTTACACTTTATCTGTGTATTTCACAGATTTGGTGCTCAGTTACCTGTTGATTGATTAGTTTGTGTGGACATGGTCAATTCAAAAGCCCTTTCTCAATGGAATAATTGTGGGCCCACTGACTTTTTGAAAACAAGTCAAATTTAGATAAAACACATGGGGAACCCATGAATGTTCTTCATCTCCTCCCCATCTGGAAAAACTGTATTTATTCTTTAAAAGACTTGAAATATTAGCTCTTCTGTTCTTCTCACATTATAAAATGTAATTATTCCCTCACAAGTATCTCTCAAACTCTGATCTTATTATATCATAATGATAATAATAATTAGTAATAGTAGTACAACTAGTGTTTTTTGAATGCTTATTAATAGCCCCAGGTAAATTGTTAAGTTTTATAATTAAATCCTTATAATAATGCTGTGAGGAATACTGCTATTATCATCCCTATTCTTACAGATTGAAAAAAAAAGAAAGAGTACTTGCATGCCCTAATATGGTGTCAGGTACATAACAATAAATAGATTTATTCAGAGAGCGATCAATCAAAATGTATTCTAAGAAATCACTGATTTATTTTATTTTTTAAACTTATTTATTTTTGGCTGCCTTGGGTCTTCATTGCTGTGCACGGGCTTCTCATTGTGGTGGGTGGCTTCTCTTGTTGCGGAGCATGGGCTCTAGGCTCATGGGCTTCAGTAGTTGTGGCACATGGGCTCAGTTGCTCTGTGGCATGTGGGATCTTCCCGGACCAGGGCTCAAACTCGTGTCCCCTGCATTGGCAGGCAGATTCTTAACCACTGTACCACCAGGGAAGTCCAAGAAATCACTGATTTCTTAACATAGCTTCTGTTTTTGCATGATATCTTTGTCTTTGTTCCTTGATCTCCAATAATTGTGATAATGGTTAGAACTAGTGACTGTTTCCTATGTTCCAGGTACTACTTTAAGCAATTTACATGTGTTGTCTCTTTCAAAGCTCATAATAATCCTAGGACTTGGGTGTTATTATTACTCTCATTTTACATATGAAGAAAATGAGGTATAAAGAGGTTAAATAATTTGTCTAAATTTCCGTAACTATAGAGCAGGAGATTTGTATTTTGAACGCATTATAGTATGTTATTGACTTTAGCCTAACTTGTCCTTAGTAACATGGAATTCTGAGTGTTTTCTTAAATGAATACCATAAATTTCTTCAAATGATAATATTTGTGAAAAGTTAATTTTCTCCCAAATTAAGAAAGAGTCCATGAAGTCCAAGAAGCCTTGTTATTATTTCTTGGCTTCTGTCGGCACACCACCATGCCTGACGAAAAGGAACTCCCTGAAGCTGGCATCCATTTAGCATGGGGCAAAATCTTTTCGATAAAATGCCAGCAAATCTCAGATAACCTGGGCCCCACATACTTCTCACCTCTCCAGTCATATTCCAGCCCCCTTATACCACAACTCAATTCCACAGAAGAATAAAGAATATTTCTCAAAATAGGGAAAGGCGTATTCAAAAGGTAGTCTCCTTTACATTTTTTTTCCTTTGGGGAAAGATAGCCAGCTTCTGTGATCCCTTGCTAGTAATAAAAATAATAATGACAATCTTCCAGATAGTTTAAATGTGCAGATATGGTAATAATTATTACTTGTTTGACCAGCTAAACTAGAGATCAAACACAAGTAAAACATTTCATTTTATTCCACTACATGAGGGTAATGTTCTAATCTAAATATTTAATATTTAAATTATAGACAAATTTGATATTACGATGTCATAGTTTTTGTTTTTGTTTTTGTTTTTGTTTTTTTTCGGTACGCGGGCCTCTCACTGTTGTGGCCTCTCCCGTTGCGGAGCCCAGGCTCCGGAGGCGCAGGCTCAGCAGCCATGGCTCACGGGTCCAGCCGCTCCGCGGCACGTGGGATCCTCCCGGACCGGGGCACGAACCAGTGTGCCCTGCATTGGCAGGCGGACTCTCAACCACTGTGCCACCAGGGAAGGCCCGATGTCATAGTTTTTGAAATTATGTACTTTCATATATTGTTTTAATGAAAAGTATCCAATATTCCTGTAGTATCCTATCAGTTGGCACATTACTTGTTATGTTAATATTGATCTCATGATTAAGGGGATCATTGTAAAATTGCTCTTTTTTTCCTTTTTTTTACAACTATATTATTTATTTATTTATATCAGTATGGACTTGTGGATATACATTTTACCCAGAGGGATATAATCTGCTGTTACTATTAGTCAGTTTGATTTTCAAGTAGTCTCAGATACAGTCATCATGATCCCCATTAACCTGACTTCTTTTTTGACATGTCCCTGGTGTCGTGTGAGTAACTTCCATACTTTTGGCATAATAAGATAACCAAGGTTTGGGAGGAGGGTGTGCAGAGGTGCCCATTGTTTTGGGTGTGTCATTGTTCTCAGGATCTGGAACCAAGGAACTATATGTATGAAAAAAATCATCTATTTATATAGCTATCTCTACATGTATGTACACATATTAACATCTCTATTTACCTCTGTGTCTATGAAACTTCAGGAGTTCACACTGATATCTCCATTCCAAACCAACGCCACAGAATCCAATGCAGTTTCTCTCTTTTCATATCTGTGACTACTTCCTGCAACAATGAAAACCCTATCTCCCGATTATCCTTAACATAGTTACTTATTTGATCAATCTCTGTGTGTAACCAATATCCTATTGCTGCTAAACACACCCTCCACCCTCCTCACCCTTCCTGAGCCACAATACTGCTCTTTAGGCTGCAGAGGCTCTCCTCGTCCACACTCCCTACGGATGCTTATCTTCTTTGTCCCCACACAATTTAGGCCTAAATTGCTCAGGAAAAAAAGGGAAGGAAAGAGAATAAAAAAGGCAAGGGGAAAGGAATATGAAAAAGAAGAAGAGACTTGAGAACTTGAAATACTTTTAGCCTGCTTGTCTGCTGCGTGGATTCTAATGCTGCTGCATATTACAGACTTAACTGAAAAGTTTTCTTTCTATTTGAGAAACTAAAAACAAAATAATAAGCCCACTTTAACTAACTAGGCTTCACATATTTGGCAAATATTTATTAAGTGCCTGCTCTGTGCCAGTATAACAAATTTTAGTAAAAACCCAATTAGCTGCAGTTCTCAATTAATCAATATATTTCACTTACTTGCCTTTCAGGGAAATTGACCAATTATAAGAAATCACATCCAAACTGAAGATTTATTCAAAACAGGGTCAGTTATGAAGTCAGTATGGATTTTACTGTAACTCCCATGACATATACTATACTATATAATAATAAATGATATTCAGAATTATGGTTCTAAAAAAGAATATGAAGCTCAATCATAATCAAAATATTGCCATGGTCACTATAGAGATTTTAGAAATCTTTTCAACAAATATAGTTAGCTTTATTCACTTCACTACGAAATTATATTTCTCAAACAACGAATTTCTAGTTTATTTATTCACTTGAGTATTTGCATTGCATTGAGTATGAAGCATCTATATGTATCAGGCACATTTTAAGAAAATAAAAATCGATCAAACTTTCTGTTCTCATGGAGCTTACTATCTAGTGCAGGGAAAAAAGACAACAAATAGGCATATGTTGTATGCCAGCTTATTATAAATGCTGAGAAGAAAAATAAGATGATAAAACAGAGTATGAATGAGTGGAGGTAATGGTAGGTGAGCTGTCTTAGACAGATGGTTAGTTTTTTTGTCATTCATTTGTCATTTTATCCAATGAGATTATCTTTCTCAGGATGAGAAATATATTATTTGCATATTTGTTGGCTGGTTTTCTTTAAGTTTGGGTCAAATTTATAGTGAACTCTTAGCTTCATCTAAATCATTTTGTAAAAATTAGAAAATATCAAACAAGATGGCAAATTGGGAAGGTAGAAGGGAAAGAAAGACTTAGTTGAGGAAGCAGTTCAAGTGGACTTTTAAATTGAAAAAGAAACTTTCTGGGAATTCCCTGGTGGTCCAGTGGTTAGGACTCCACACTTGCACTGCTGAGGGTGAAGGTAAAATCCCTGGTTGCGGAACTAAGATCCTGCAAGCTGTGCAGCCAAAAAAAAAAAAAAAAAGAAAAAGAAACTTTCTTATATTGCTTAGGTTTTCTACATGAGTTACAATATCTTCATAATTTTTAAAAATTATTTTTATTAAAAAAATGTCATAGTGGGGGCTTCCCTGGTGGCACAGTGGATAAGAATCTGCCTGCCAATGCAGGGGAGATGGGTTCGAGCCCTGGTCCAGGAAGATCCCACATGCTGCGGAGCAACTAAGCCCATTGACCACAGCTACTGAGCCTGCGCTCTAGAGTCCATGAGCCACAACTACTGAGCCTGTGCACCACAACTACTGAAGCCCGTGTGCCTAGAGCCCGTGTTCTGCAACAAGAGAAGCCACCGCCATGAGAAGCCCTCACACCACAACGAAGAGTAGCCCCCGCTCGCTGCAACTAGAGGAAAGCCTGCGTGCAGCAACAAAGACCCAATGCAGCCAAAAATAAAATAAATAAATTAAAAACAAAGATGATTATCTCTAAAAAAAAAAGTCATAGTAGCTGAATTATACTTCAGTCTGCTGATAGACCTCATGTGTCCTTGAACAAGAATGAACAGAAAATGAAGCAATTGAAATAGACAAAATCTATAAATCTTCCTATTGTTCATTAGCCACTTTCCAGATAAATATTTCAGTAACTCCCACAAATAGTGACTCAATTTTAATCATTTAGGTTGTGGATATGGTCCAAAAGTCTTCTATTATTCCCAAGCAAAAACCGGCATTTTATTTCTTACCTCAATAGGTATATGTCTACTCTAATAATACCATTATACATTTAAAGAACTGATATTTTCAATTAAGAGGAAAGAAAAGTAAGAAAATGAATGTGGTTGAATTCTAAGATAGATTAGTAAACAGAAGTCAGTAGTATCCATATGTAAAGAAAGAGCGTTGGACAAGGGAATTTGAGTTCTGGATTGAACGCTCCCTCATACTTGTGAAACTTGGGGAAAATCACTCCTACTCTCTTATCTCTAGTCTTCTCTTTGGTAAAATGAAGGTGATGTTAGCTTCTGTCTAAAGTCACCACTTAGAAATAAGATCCTAGAATTAAAACAAACAAAAAACCCAATAAAAAATATACTGGTTCTATGTATTTCTACATACACACTTTCTCTCTCACTACATATGTATTATTAAAGGAAAAATTGTTTTTTCAGTCAAATAAGATAATATGTTGATACTCAATTATTAAAATTCCTTTTCAGTAAGATTACTGTTCTATTCCTTTCAATCCTTTCAAAAATTACAGTAATCCTTTCAAATGACTACATTTGAGGAAAAAGAAAGGGTGGGAGAAAGACCTACAGTATGTTTTTCTCTTGATCTTTATTTTTTGATAGTGTTCACAAAATATGACTCCATCTTTTTTTCTATGACTACATCTTAATGATTTAGATTTCACACATGTTCAAAAATATTTTATGGGAAAATATCCTGGTACATTCTACATTATTTCTCAAATAAATAATATTTAAAGTACAAGTTTGAATTAGTTTACTTATTCTTGAAGATAACGGTAGCCAAAAATAGCTACTATACTATTTAAATTATTGGCAAGAGAATCCAATAATAAGGCTTATTAACTATAATAATATCTTGACTTTTATATAGTACATTTATTCACAGTGGAGAACACTTTACACAATATGCATATCATTTTCTAGTTCATTCTCAAGGGCACTTTATAAAATATAGGTTAAATAGTTTTTAAAATATTTGTTTATTTCACTCATTTTGCTTTCATAATATTTAGTATCCTATACTTTCAATTTAATAAATTATTCCTTTTTAATACATACCAATGTTAATATTATACACATATACTTGCAAAGGCACAATGTCCACTGGCAAGGAGCATACAACTGGCATTTTAAAAATCAAAATCAAAACGAAAAACTTTCCACATAATAATCAAAATATACAAACAAAAACTCTGAACTTTCATTTTATTTATCCCTGTGCATTATATTATTATATAATAAATTGTATTTTAATTTATTTCTTTTTAACCAAACAGTACTGAATCCATTGAAAAATCTCCTCTGACATGACATGCTTTTATATCCTTCTCTGAATTGATGAGCATAGGAATACTTATTCTTTTGGCCTCAAGCCATTTTATAAGGTAAACAAAGTTACATGAGGTTTTATTAAAACCTCAAATACGGGGCTTCCCTGGTGGCGCAGTGGTTGAGCGTCCGCCTGCCGATGTAGGGGATGCGGGTTCGTGCCCCGGTCCGGGAAGATCCCGCATGCCGCGGAGCGGCTGGGCCCGTGAGCCATGGCCGCTGAGCCTGCGCGTCCGGAGCCTGTGCTCCGCAACTAGAGAGGCCACAACAGTGAGAGGCCCGCGTACCGCAAAAAAAACCCTCAAACACAAAACTAGCCAACCACCACGTGGATGACAAATTTGAATGGGAGGGAAAAGCAGCTCAAAGGCTTTGCAAGCTGGCTGATAAAATATATAAACACTGAGCAGCCTAGAAACCACAGGACAAAGCTACCATTTTCTCCCCTTATAAATCCATAAATACTATTTATGTATTTTCACATAAATTTAAATTCAAAGGTGGAACACTATTATCTTTCACAGGACTATTGTCAGGGTGAACTGAGATCATATTCACTGAGTGTGTACTAAGAGCTGGGCTCTATTTTATTTTATATCTTTTAAGAGATTAAAAAAAAATTTTTTTTAATTTATTTATTTTTGGCCGCGTTGGGTTTTCATTGCTGAGCGTGGGCTGTCTCTAGTTGTGGTGAGCAGGGGCTGCTCTTCGTTGCGGTGTGCACACTTCTCATTGCGGTGGCTTATTTTGTTGTGGCCCGTGGGCTTCAGTAGTTGTGACACGTGGGCTCAGTAATTGTGGCTCGCAGGCTCTAGAGCGCAGGCTCATTAGTTGTGGCGCACGAGCTTAGTTGCTCCACAGCATGTGGGATCTTCCTGGACCAGGGCTCGAACCCGTGTCCCCTGCATTGGCAGGGGGATTCTTAACCACTGCGGCCACCAGGGGAATCCCTGGGCTCTATTTTAGTTGTATCTACCCATTTAATCTTCACAACCATGCTGTAACTATTAGAATAAACCATATGAAATTGACATTTCTGTAGGTGAAAAACTGTTGAATTTCAACCTAATACTATTGTTTCTCTCATCTTACAAATGAGGAAACTGGGGAACAGAGAGGTTAAGTAACTTGCTTAAGGAGAATCACTGTTTTTCCCATCTTACAATTGAGGAAGCTGAAGCTCAAGAAAGAATAAGTGACTTTCCCAAAGATACACAGCTATCTACTTCTCAGAGAGATAGATCAAGAGAGACTATATCTGGGCTTCCCTGGTGGCGCAGTGGTTGAGACTCAGCCTGCCGATGCAGGGAACATGGGTTCGTGCCCCGGTCCGGGAAGATCTCACATGCCGCGGAGCGGCTGGGCCCGTGAGCCGTGGCTGCTGAGCCTGCGCGTCCGGAGCCTGTGCTCCGCAACGGAAGAGGCCACAACAGTGAGAGGCCCGCGTACCACAAAAAAAAAAAAAAAAAAAAAAAGAGACTATATCTGCCTATGCACTTTGTAAATTTTATATTGTTAAAAAAGTTAAACTCTTTTTATTCTTAATATTATGAAGTCTTCTTAGCTTCACAATGGGTCTTTAATAACCCAAAGGGAATGCTGCATCTAGTTATCAAGACAAAAGCCTTTTGTACTTATCAGCTTCTGAGATGCTTCCCCTTTGAACTGACAAGGTGAGCTGCAGTTACCCATCTCCGGCTTTTTCTGTTATCAACTCAATGCTTAATGATCGTTAAGGTACTGGAGTACTTTGGTTTCTCAAATTAATTCCTATGCTGTCCTTGAAACAAGTGAGGTGCAAGGGTTATTGGGGATAACATTAAAAAAATTTATGAAACATTATCATCTCAAGTAACATACAGATAATCTTCAAACATAATTTCATGTGATTTAATTTGAGCTGGAATCGGGGGAAAGTATATACAACAGAAGAAAGAGGAACATAAACAGGGACATCTGGTTGTTGCATTTGCTCTTCTGCTCTATTTTCACCAATGTCTCAGACACTGCCTTGCCATAAGTTAGGCACTTCGAGACATTATCTTTGAGCAGCATTTTGTTCACTGCAATAAGGCTGGGAGAGAGACCATCTTCAGCCCTGGAATAGAGAATACTAAGATCTTTCTTTGCTCCTTTGAGTGTGCTGCCTTTCCAATGAAGTACTTAACTACTATTGCTGGTTTCTTTGTAAACATTTCACTTACAAGAGTAATATTTTATCTTTATGGTTCTCTTGGACACAGACGATACAGTGGTTACCAGGGCCTGGCTCAGGTGTCAACCTGTGTTTGAAGCCAGACTTAACCTGTATTTGAAATTTCTACTGCTTAACTACCTGTGTGACTTTGGGCAAGCTGCTTCACAACTCTATTCATCAGTTTCTCATTTATAAAATGGGGATTATATTAGTTCCTACCTTATACAATTTAGAAGTATTTTAAATGAGACGATGTGAGGAGTGTTTAGAACATTGCCAAACATGCCGAGTATTTTAATGGATATTGATTCCTCATGAAATTTTGAGCATATCTTAATTTAACATTTAGAAACACAAGTGCTTTCATGTGTTCATAGAATGCTTAAACACTCATCAGGAATTTAGGCTAATTACCTTAAGAACTGATTCATCACACTGTTTACAATTTTCTTATTCCCACTTTATTTTCTACATATATCTCTAACTTTTCACTTCTAACATTTACATACTATCTCAGTTTTCCCAGAATAAATACACTTCACACCAGTTACATCTATCCTCATCCTTTCCTTTCCTTCAATGTTGTAATGCATTTCATTGTTTCTCCTTATCACTTTTTGATAACTGCTGTATTACCAAAATAGGTATCAGTTACTAACAGAGTAGCTATGGTTCATCACCTAAAATTAAAGGAGATGAACTAGAGAAACATACAAAAACCAGTTAAGATCTACTCATTACTACATATCCGTGGCTACAACAACAAAAATTGCATATGGATGTTACACATGGTAACAGAGATCTTTGTACTAGAAAAAACGTGAAATGTGAGTTGTAAGTCACAGTAGGTTAATAGAAGACTATTAGCTCTGATTTTTTTCTTTTTCTTATAGAACCTTTTAATTACTGCATTTCTAATGTACTTCTCTTTGCCAGTAGTTCTCTTTTTTTATTTTTCTAATAATGGTTCCTAAGGTACATCCTATAAATTACCCCTTTCTTTTCCCTCTCCCTCTTCTCTTTAAAAAATTCTGGGAAAGAGAGAGAAAAAGTGAACTGTAATTTTAAGTAACTCCTTTGGATTAGTTCATGGTGTCTTTAAAAAAAAAAAAAAAAAAATCTCTGTCATTAGCACTGTGCTTTCCTGCCCCCATTCTTACACATGTCAATGTATCAGCTGCAGCCATTGCTGCCGGCCTGCCATTTTTTCTATTAAGGCACCAACTCTAGACAAACAAGCCCTCTCCATTCATTCCCTACATTCTTTACTTCTTTAACTTGTTCTAATTCCATGTTTCTTCTAAGGACCCTCAATTTCAAAACCCTTCATTAGGCTGGTCAAAAGTACTTCAATCTTTCTGTTTCCTTTTACTCTGCAAAAGGCTAGCTTTCTCCTCAGACCCATTTGTTCAGTTTTGTCTCTTAACTCCCTTAACTCTTACATCACTCTTCTGCAAGGACAGTGGCTTTTTACTTATTTATTTATTTTAAAAATTCTCTAAGCCCTGTTCCTCTTTTCTTTAATATGCTCCTGGAAATCTCACCTCTAGATTAAGTAGAAGAGATAAGTGTTACTACTCAACTTGCTAAACAACTTAAAAGATGACTTTAGGTCTTAACATTTGACAAAGTGGCAAGAAATCACAATTCAGAAATCCTTGGAAAAGCAATTACTTGGGGACAGAAAAGAAAAAAAAAAAAAAATCTCGGTAACAGTGCCTCCAGGGCAAATAATTAAGTATAAGAAGAATAAAATGTTTTCTTGTAACGATAAAGACATTCATTCATTTATTCATTCATTCATACCATAAATAACCCTGATCCCCTACTATTCTAGGGCTATAATAATAATAATGATCCTAACAATAAAATATCTTCTTCCTGGAGTGTTCATTTTTTGAAATGTTATTTTTTGTTGCATTCTTTGCTTCCATTCTTAACTCTTCACATGAAGCTATTCAAAGTCAAAAGGTACAAACAAGACATCAAGCACTTGATTTTAAGTGTTGAATTCAATGCCATCTCTCTCAAAATCTTCAACCAGTGTAGTTTAAAGTATGATAATAAAGGGATGGATATAAAAAGTGAAATGTTTTCATCTCTCTTTTCCCTCCCTGACTTTTTCTACTAGTAGAAGAAAGTGTAAGTGTTTGGCAATATGAAGAAGAGAGAGAGAGCAATATATTGGATAGCAAATCTTTAGTGAGTGAAGTTGTTTATGACTCCTAAGGAAACTGCATTTAAATAGCTAATTATGATTCATATGATTTTACAGATTTGGTTTGAAACTATCTTTTTTATGCTCAATGAACTAGGTAGCTAGGTAGGGAACATATTATTCCCAGTTTAAAAGAGAAAAAAAAGTTAAAAAAATTGCACAGCTAGGAGACAAGGGCGGGATTGAGGCTAAAACATAGGCTTCCCAAATCCTGGCCCAATTTTTTTTTTCCATTATAATACATACATCTGTCTTTTAAAAATGCATATGCTAATGTAAACCCACGGCAGTGAAACTTCAGTCTTTTGTCAAACAAACAGTAAAATATACACCACATTCATAGTTAGCTTATGTTTTATATATTTCACAGATAATAAGATATTTGAAAACAAATTAAATTTTTATCAAAATCCTTGGCAACGTTTGCACTTTCCTTTTGTGTGTTCAATTTTTTGATAAAATTTTAATATATATATTTTATATTACAGTAGCAAAAGAGCATGTATACTTTGATTTCAAAGTGAAGTGAATTTTGAAATTCTGAGGCATGGCTCTGACATCAAAGATATTCAAATAATCACCACACTGATAACACTAACTTGATTGAATATTGCAGTCCTCTTGGTTAGAAATATTTAAAAGTTGTCTTCAGTTGATTTCTCTTACTTAGAAAAATATAGCTTCTAAGGGGAATTCAGTCAGGGGCTATTAGTGTGTTAGCTTTTAGAGAAAAAGTAGATAGCTTGTGTAAAATTCACATGTACCTTTAAATTTTAAGAGCAAAAGATCCCAAGACTTGTAAGAAGTAAAGGTAGTACTCAATGACATTTAATTGACTATATCCAATTATTATGTTCTGCTTATGATGAGTATGATCATTACTATGTTAAAGTTGATCTCAGGATATGGATCTTGAAATGCAAAACCTACATCTCCCTGAACTAAGTGTCCCAATGGTTAGCACTCAAAATGCTAAAGTATACTGCCCAAAATGTTTGTCTTCTAAAGGTGAGTCTAAATTCCAAGGAAATCATAAGATTATTTTTTGGTTTTTTTTTTCCCCTTATAATATATCTTTCTTTATCACTGGTTCCTTTTTTTTCCATTTCCTGTGTCTGTTTTGACTTCATTCTTCAACTTCACTTCACTCTAATTTTCTTTACCCTTATTCTAGAACCAGTCACTTTTCTTAGAATTCTCTTGTACCATCTTCACCTGAAATGAGCCTCTATCCTATAGTACACAAAAGGGTGCGAGACTACTCAGTGTACTGAAAACATAATGCTCTGGCTTATATATTTTTTCCATATGAAGCCTTTCTTTCTGTGGTAATAAAAACCTTTAACCATGTCCTCCATTCTGTTCTATAAGCCATCACCCTGCTTTTCCACACTCAACTTGCAGGTTTTGACCCTCCTTCTCTATTACTTTCTTTGAGATCTGAACGTTGTTCATCCCTTTTGCTATATTGCATGCCTTTCTCCTCTCAAAAGCCTCCTACTTCTGTTCATAGCAGCTGATCCTCTGGATATCTCATCTAGGGAGGGCATGTAGAGAAGAATGCCCACCAAATGGTTTAACTTTCAACTACTAAATGTGAATGTTGACTAGAGCTCCTAGTGGTAAGTCTGTATAGTACAGACAGTAAGCACTATGGGGGCTCAAAAGCTTTGAGTCATGTCCCTGTGTTTGTCTGGACTCTGTATCTGTGTCTGAATAACCATGTGCTTGTCTCAACCTTGTTAGGATTATTCAATGCAATCATTCAGGCCAAAAGGTATTAAAATTGTAACAGAAATATTGCCAAGCCTAGTGTTTGACTTAGCTTCACAAAAATAACAAAAATTAAAAGTTGGTTTTAAGTTATACTGTGTTAATGGCTACTACTCGGGGCTCAAAAATAACTTGCCACGTCGACATGGCTACTAAACACACTAGAAATCCTATTCAAGGGTGTCGGAAACTCACTGTGCTTTGTCTTGATTAAAATAAACCTTAAAGTAGATATGCATCCAGTAGTACTATGTACTCAGTAGGCATTTAATAAACACTCAAAATAATGAGAATTTTGTCAGAATTATTTGGAGGAAAAATGCAAAGAGTGACTACATTCTTTTCTTTAAAGTGACTTCACCTTAAGAGTTCCCCTGTTGAGAAGCACTATAACCTGGTTGAGCTTTTCTTGGTATGTTGAGTAGAGCAGCGGTGCCCAAACTTTTTGTCACCAGGGACCAGTTTCGTGGAAGACAATTTTTCCACAGATAGGGGGTGGGGTGGGGGGATGGTTCAGGAGGTAATGCCAGCAATGGGGAGCGGCAGTTTATGAAGCTTCACTGGCTCACCCGCCACTCACCTCCTGCTGTGTGGCCCGGTTCCTAACAGGCTGCGGACCGGTACCGGTCCACGGCCCGGGGGGTTGGGGACCCCTGGAGTAGAGAGAGTCTTAGCTTGATATTCTAGGACTTCTGATGAAGTTTGTTCTGTTTACCTGCTTTATTTATCCATCAGTAGTTACCAATCACCTCTAACAGGTTAGGCTCATTTCCTACTTTTCTCTGCCTCCCATAGGGCAGGGCTGGGGTAGAGAAGAGATTAGTTCACATTATGTCCTAATATAAACAGATAATAAGACTTTACCCTGGTTCTTTCTCACTTCTCCAGGTCAGGGCATTTTTTGAGTGAACTGATGATTTTGTGTCTTAAGTTAGAGGAAATGGGTTGATTCTCTATCAAACCATTAATAACTTATTGAGCACTAGTTATATGCCAGGACTAATTGTAGATGGTTACTTGAATGATTTCATATTTAGCCTCCCAACACATCTATCCCCTTTTCACAGAAACTGAGGCACCCATCAGTTAAAATAATTTGCCTAAGGTCTTGCAGCAAGTGGTGGAGCCAGGGATGGATTTGCACCCTGCAATTTTACTGGAGAGACTGCACTCTCAACAAGTAAGTTTGCCCTAGAATAACTGAGTTAATTAATTCAACTCGTTGTGTGAGGTTGTGGTTTTGTTTTGTTTTCTGTCTGCTAGGCTTGCTTCACTGGATTGGTTCACACTGAATAGATTGCCTTGTCTACAGTTGCCAGCACAAAAGGTCTTTTTGTGAAGCTCTTTCTCTTGGCCTGATTATTCCAAAAGCAAAAGCACCAGCATTATCAGGAGGGCACTAAGCCACTGGTGTCTGGGGCAGCAGGCATAGAGAAGCACCCGGTGGAATGAGTGACAGCAGAAGTAGCCCAAGTCCTGCCAGTTGGAGCCCTATAACCAGGTTAAATTGTTGTGAAGATAGAATCTAGAGAAATGATCACTTAGGTCACTAGTTTAAAGATCCCAGGTAAACAGCACAGAGTTCAGGGCCTAAGGTGAAGCCAAGACAACACAAAGAAAATGAGGTCAGAAACACAGGTGTTGGAATGCCAGAATGCATCAGGAAAACAGGGGTAGAAAAATCACAGCACGTTTAGTCTCACTATGTAGAATGGGGAAAGGTCAAACTGCTAGATGAGTAACAGAAAGAAGAGTATCCCACTGCACTTGGTGGGTCTCTTCTGCAGCTCACCCTAACTGCCGTGTGCCTAGCCTGCCTACGTTTTCTGTAAGGTCCTGACAGTGGACACCATGAGTATAATCAGTTTCAGCTTTAGGTACCTAAACTGGTGGAGCTACCACTGGACTTTTGTGGAAAGGTTTCATTTGCCACTCTGTTGTTTGATTAGCCTTCCCTGTGTTGGGCTGTCCCTATTGAGGGAGAATCCCATTGAGACTGAAGAGCTTCTGTGATCTGTCTTAGCAGACTGTTTCAAATGTTGAACTCTAACCTGGGTTTCAGTTTGTTCTCAAGTCTTTAGTTATATCCAGTGTATCAAGGGATAGTTTGATAATTTCAACAATAATATTTTATGGGGTTATGGAATTTGGACATCTTCTAGTTTTTGCAGCTATAAATAAAGATAAACATTATTTAAATTTTTTTCTGTTGTTTTTCTTCAGTTTTATTGAGATATAATTGACATATAGCACTGTATAAGTTTAAGGTGTACAGCATAATGATTTGACTTATATGAATCATGAAGTGATTATCACAATAAGTTTAGTGAACATCAGTCACTTCATATAGATAAAAAATTACAGAAATAGAAAAACAATTTTTTTCTTGTGATGAGAACTCTTAGGATTTACTCTCTTAAAACTCTCATATGTAGGGCTTCCCTGGTGGCTCAGTGGTTGAGAGTCCGCCTGCTGATGCGGGGGACATGGGTTCGTGCCCCGGTCCGGGAAGATCCCACGTGCCGCAGAGCGGCTGGGCGCGTGAGCCATGGCCGCTGAGCCTGCGCGCCCGGAGCCTGTGCTCCGCAACGGGAGAGGCCACAACAGTGAGAGGCCCCGCACCGCAAAAAACAAACAAACAAACAAACAAAAAAAACCTTTCATATGTAACATAGAGCAGTGTTAATTATATTTATCATGTTGTACATTGGATCCTTAGTATTTATTTATCTTATAACTGGATGTTTGTACATTTTGACCGCCTTCATCTCATTCCCCTTCCCCTACCCTCCACCTCTGGTAATCACAATTCTGATCTTTTTTCCTATGAGTTTGTTTTTTTGAATACAGTAGACATACAACATTGTTAGTTCCTGGTATAAAACATAGTGATTTGGTACTTCTATACGTTTCAAAATGATCACCATGTTAAGTCCAGTTACGATATGTCACCATAGAAGGATATTACATAGTTATTGACTATATTTCTCACATTGTACATTTCATACCTGTGATAGTTACTTTGCAACTGGAAGTCTGTACCTCTTAATCTCCTTCACTTTTTTCTTTCCTCTCCCCGTGTCCTTCCCCTCTGGAAATTACCTGTTTGTTTTCTGTATCTATAACTCTGTTTTTGTTTTGTTATATTTGTTTGTTTTGTTTTTTAGATTCCACATATAAGTGAAACCATATAGTATTTGTCTTCCTCTGTCTTATTTCACTTAGCAATAATACCCTCTAGGTCCATCTAAATGTTGCAAAAGGCAAGAACTTGGGTTGTTTCTTTGCTACTGTAAATAATGCTGCAATAAACAGAGAGGTGCATGTATCTTTTCTATTTAGTGTTTTTGTTTTCTTCATATAAATACCCAAGAGTGGGTATTTATATAACTATAAATAAATACAGATATACATTGTTTTAATTTTAAAGGCCAGACCCAAAAGGTTCTACTTTCTCAGGATGGCTCTAGAAGTTCCATGGCTAGTATCCTACTGGGTGTTTAGTGAACTTCTACTTGTGCACTCAGATCATGTTGACAGTATTATAGTCTCTTGAGGAGATGGAAAATAAATGTATTCCCTGAGCTTGAAGTACATAAATATATGAAAATATCTAAGCTATAGAAATATTTCTTCTTTCATAGTTCAGACTTATATGTTAGAAAAACTGGGCTCCATCAACACGACAAAATTATCAGTTGGAACTTTGGTGAGGAGTTGAGATTGAGGGAGTCTTTCTAGAGCTACAAATGGGGAAGAGGAAAACCTTATAAATGGATGGGGCAAGAATGCTCACATAAAACTCCACCGGCTGTCTCTATTCCTTATCTGCTTGTCCTCAGTGACCACTTATTCTCTGTTCTTATACTCACAGTCCAGAACAATAAAGAAGCAACCAGGAATCAGATTGCAGTTACTAGGTACAGAGATCTGAATCTAAGGCAAAACCAAGCTTGCAAACTGAATATGACACTTTAGACCCATGTCAAGAAAGAACACATTCCTGCCCGACAATGAAATTACTGTAGGAGAGATTGGGTTTAGCAGAGCCTTGAGGAAAGAAATAAATCATAGGAACCCCAACTGATATAGGATAGTTAGAAGAGAAGGGTAATCTTATCCCTTTGCCTTAGTGATGGGATGATGCTGGGGCAAAACATTCCCTATAATATCAAGGACAAATACCTCTTCTATCTGCCTCTTGCTCTTCTCTATAAGTACCTCCATGAATCACTGCCTAAGCTCAATAAATTGAGCACCTTCAGCACAAAATCTCTAATTCATTATTGCTCCAAGATACTCGTATCTACCAGTTCCATGCAGCATAGTGGAATGACCACAATATGTAGTCAAACTGATAGTTTGAATCCTGACTTTGATATTTGCTATCTGTGCCTCCTGGGGAAGTTTAGTTAGACCCCTTTAAACCTCAGTTTCTCACTTCAAAATGGGCCAAATGTTACCTATCTCACATGGATGATTAGAGGATTTCTGAGATAATATATACCTAGTATATCACCTTGCACCTGGAAGTCATCAGTGCATGGGAGCTGTGTTTATTATTTCCCTGTACGAATACCTGTATTCATTTCTTAAGGCTGCTGCAAAATATAATCACAAATAGGTGGCTTAAAATAACAGAAATTTATTCTCTCACAGTTCTGGAGGTGAGAAGTCCAAAATCAAGCTGTCAGCAGGGTTGGTGTCTTCTAGAGACTCAGGGAGAATCTGCCCCATGCTTCTCTCCTAGCTTCCGAGGCTGCTAGCAATCTTTGGTGCTCCTTGACTTGCAGACACATGTCTGCAATGTCTTCACATTGCCTTCCTCTCTGGGTCTCTGTATGTTTTCTCCTTTTCTGTTACTTATAGGGACACCCATCATTGGATTTAGTGCCCACTCTAATTCAGGATGATCTCCTCTAGGGATCTTTACATTAATTATATCTATAAGGATCCTTATTCCAAAAAAGTTCACATTCAGAGGTTCCAAGTGGACATATCTATTGGGGGGACAGTGTTCAACCCACTACAAAACATGTCATTAGCTGAATTGTCACCCCCTCAAAATTCATATGTGATGCCCTAACCCTCAACATCTCCAAATGTGACTGTACTTGGAAATAGGGCCTTCCAAGAGGTAATTAAATTAAAATGAGGCCATTAGTATGAGCCCTAATTTAGTCTGACTTGTATTTTTATAAGAAGAGGTAATTTGAACACAGAGAGAAACACCAGGTATGCACAGGGGAAAGGACAGATTGTGTGAGGGCACAGTGAAAAGGTGGCCATCTGCTATCCAAGGAGAGAGATCTCAGTAGAAACCAAACCTGCTGACACCTTGATCTTGGACTTCCAGCCTCCAGAACTGTGAGAAAATAAATTTCTGCTGTTTAAGCTACCAAGTCTGTGGTATTTTGCTATGGCCACACTAACAGACTAATACAACACACAAAATTAATGACTGGCTTGTTTTATTTAGTGTCTTTTTTTAGGTGTCCAGCAGCTTATACACGGAATCTGATTCCTTACAGTGCAGTTATGAACACTGTGTTTGCCTTGGCCTTATAATGTGAGGGGAGTTCACTTTCGCTCCTACTCTGATACTACTTAGTACACCAGGCAGTGTCACCTTACTGACCTTCTATTTGATTTCATAGTTAAATTTAGTGAAATATAGTGAATATAGTCAAGTTCCTGAAAACTGAAATTCTATAGTATCTCAGACCATCATAATGAATATTATGGTTATTGTGAAATCTAGAAGGTACAAAGGATTTAGATTAAAGAGTACTAGAAGTTTCTTTGAAATAAAAGCCCAGGAAATTCCCTGGTGGTCCAGTGCTTGAGACTCCGCACTTCCATTGCAGGAGGCCCAGGTTCAATCCCTGGTTGAGGAACTAGGTCCCGCAAGCCGTGTAGAGTGGCCAAAAAAAATTCTTGTAATCTACCTTTTCCTTTTGTAAGTTAAATGTAAAAAAAATCTGGTTAATTGAAAAATTTGGCTAATAAAGTAAAATAAAATTCCTAAGATATATACATGATATTCTATTCCATTTCAACTTAAGAGCCATTTTACTTGCACGTTAAGTCACCTATTCTACCATATTCCACTAGCAAATTCTAAAAGTTAGGCTTCATTAGAATGAAGCATTGTATCTTTTAATTTATGGGCTTCAAAAAATCCTAAACTCCTAAGTGTCATCTTTTTAAACTAGCTTATGATTAGCACGCCTGTTATTACAGTTCATCGTTTTATTGCTTTTGTAAAGAGCTCTGGGATTTTTATGAAGGTGCTATGCTTATAGTATATTTTTAATCACCATTTCACTTATTGTTGTATTTGTCAGTAAAAACAGCACATCTGGGCTTCCTGGTGGCGCAGTGGTTGAGAGTCTGCCTGCCGATGCGGGGGACGCGGGTTCGTGCCCCGGTCCGGGAGGATCCCACATGCCGCGGAGCGGCTGGGCCCGTGAGCCATGGCCGCTGAGCCTGCGCGTCTGGAGCCTGTGCTCCACAACAGGAGAGGCCACAACAGTGAGAGGCCCGCGTACCGCAAAAAAAAAAAAAAAGCACATCTGTGAGCCTATGCTGGCATTCAGATAATACACATAAACAACTAGCAGGAAATATTAGTAATGATACTGGCAAACTCCAAGGCAGAAAGCAAGAATGACAGAGTTAAAGAATCATATAGTTCTCTCAACCTTTTCTCTGACAAGTATAATTTCAAGTATTTTTATTGTTGAGATATTCTCTGATGTATTTCTTATGACTGGCATACCTAGAGATTTTAGGGCAATACATCAATTAGTGCTCAGGGGTGGATCTCCCATTGTTCTCTCTTAACAATAGTTGGCAGCAGGTAACATCCCTTTTCTCTGTGTCTACTCTAACCTGCTCCAAGGTCAAGATAATAAATATGTGATCCACCACCCAGCTGCCTTTGAAAATATATGGATTTCTCACAGTTACTGTAATCTACATGTTCCTTTACTATGTTAACAGAATAAATAGGTTACTGAGAAAAACAAGGGAAATGGCTAGTGATACTGTAGTCTTTATGGCTAACACGTGAGCATTGGAACAATACTTGATAGTATCATGATTCAACTGCCTTGAACAGATTGTGTTGATCTAGACCATAAGCTCTACAGGGCCTGAGTCTCTCCCTTATGCCATCGTATCCCAAATGCTTATTAACACAGTGCCAGGCACCCAGGAGGTGATCAATAAATGATTTTTAATAGGTGAATTACTGGATAAGCAAACTGCAATGCTTGTCACCACTCTTCATTAGGAAAAATATATTACATAGTTGCTTAGTCAACAGTAATAAATGGTACTGATCCCTTTCTGGCGAAATTAAAATAAGAAGCAAAAAACACATAAGCCATGTTGCCTAAGGCTCAAGCAAAGCATTATCAAGGTGCAGAGACAGGAGCAAGAACACTCACATCTGTGAAATAAGGAAGTAACAGCAATCATATATATACACACACACACACACACACACACATATATATATATATATATCTCACAAAGCATAAAGAATTTCAAACTGAATATATAAGCATAGTATATATATATATATATATATATATATATATATATATATATGCTGTACCAAAAAGAAAAAGATGATAGAACATTTGAAATCTTACTTGGGACGTCTCTAGAGGAAGTGCAAAATCAAATGGAGTTTATGGTGAAAAGTTCTTGGAGGAAGTAAGTTTTGAATAAAATTTTGAAGGACGTGAGAGTTCTCATTTGGTAAAGAGAACTACAAAATTGATAGATTAGGAAGCCACTGTAGGAACTTGAAAAGCCTAATGGAATTAAGGGAAAAAATTACGTGGGGAAATTTTCTAATGAACTCACCTGACATAGAAACATTTAAACAGGAAATTTTGATATAGGATAAGCACAAATGTTCTAAGAATGTATTAAACATAATACACTGGTTCATTTCTGTAAATAATATTCTTGGGCCCTAGCAGGAGAGAGGCTGGCTTAGATAATGGCTTCCTGAAGTCAAATTGTTGTACTTGCCCACACAAGCCTAGTTAATAATCTTTCAAAATCTAACCACCTGTGAGTGAGATGTTGCGGAAGTAGTAATAAATAAACTATTTTACTGCACCTCAGGGAAATACACTCATAATTTTACCCTACCTGAATCATGGGGAGGTAATTGTGATACTTTAGACATGGTTTTCTATAAAATCACAGGCTTTGTCTATATGCATTAGGTGAAGTAGAGAATCAAGTCAATCAATAATATAAAGTAAAGAATAAAACAACAAAACAAAACTCTTCCCTCAATTATCTGAATCATTAATGTGAGTTTTGTAAAGAGTAAATTTTCTAGACTAGGGGTTCTCATCTTGTTTGAAGAAAGATAAGCACTATCTGTTGACCAAATACCTAGCATTTTTTGCACTTATTGTTTGAATAAGTGTTATTATATTAGTTATAATATAGTGTTATATTAGTAAAACAAAATTTCATTTATAAATTTTTTTACCTCAAATATAGCACAAAGTGCTGCTTCTGTGGATACGGGAGCAGTTCTCAGAGAAGAGGGGTTGGTTAAGGTAGTTCAAAATGTTTCAAAAGGTGTTGCAGGTTTTGGCTATTGTATGTGTTTTTTTTCCAAACAAAACTGAAAGTGGAATTCTTCAGCTGTTTTCTGGTGTAACACAACTCTTCTATCTGGAAAAGTTTAGGGGTCACCGAGCTAGACAATTGCTTGGATCTGTGCTGACAGTTGCGACTTTCTAGGATCACAGGATTAAAGAGCATCTCAGCAGATTTGACATCTTTGGCTGTCTCTGTGACTGATGCTCATCACAGTGGCCAGAATCATGATGCGACTATATCCCCATCAGTCATTAAGGAAGGCTGTCATTTCACGCATAACACTACAATTTGAGGGCATATCTGAGTAGGGGAAGCAATGAAACTGCAACATGGCCAATCCCATAAATTTAGCCATTTTTCGTATATTACACGATTTAAAGTATATGGCCAGAGTGATGGATATTAATGAAGGAGATGGCTTGATTTAGATAGTTTATTGTTCACAGGTGTAACTTAAATCTACTTTATTTTCTTTGTACTCAAATTAACCCTAGTTAGGACTAGGAAAATTAACTGTCAGATATAACTTAAATAAGAAGGAGAAAATGATTTAGCTTACCCTGTTACAGATTTAGATTACAACAATTTAAGGGGGGGGAAATATAAAATTTATGAAATGCAAAGAAAATGAAAATATGGAAGAAATACACTCATCATCAAATCACTAGTTCAGATGAATCATTTTGCTTAGTATAGAGAGCACAGTTAATAATGGACTGTCTCCAAAAATGCTTCAGATGTGGCATTGCAAAGGGTAGCTCTGTTTATTTATTTAATTTTTGCAAAGTCAGATAATTTTGAGAAAAACAGTACTGCAATAAAGTATTAAAACTGCTAGATACAGCATCCCAGTTAAAAATAACTACAAATAGGAACCTATTCTTGGTAGAACAAAAAATAAACTTAAAACAAAAATGTGTTTTTGTGGAATCAAGATCTCTGACATGGACAAATGGCAAAAGTTGAAAAATAAATAGAGAGAAGTCTAGTTATAGAATTAAACTAGACTTAAAAAAACCCCTGAGTATCATAAATGATTTTTAAACTGGTGATGATTGGAAGATTTTATTAGATTGTATACTCAGCTTAGCGTATTATTACATAATAAGAGCCACTTTCTACCTATATTTGTATCCAGCATCTAACGAGTGCAGGCACAATGTGACATACGCCTTTTTGGATGTTTACCAATCCTAACCCTCTTCTTTGAAAAATAGCCAAGTGGCTAGTAAGTCCCATATTTGAACTAGGTTGTTCTTCTTTGTCATCATAGCAGGTTGGACTGGGGGCAGATGGAAGAGAGATACCTGTCCCAAGACGGGTGGATGTGATTCTCTCTCTAGAGAATGTGGAACTAGAGCACAGTTAATTAACTGCTGAAATAGGAAAAGGTTGCAAAGCCAGTGCAGGGCCATGTTTGGGCATGTGCATGTGGTAAAGCAGAGGAAGTGACTTGAGTGAGAGAGAGGAAGAGAGAGAGAGAGATAGAGAGACACTAAGGTACAAGAGCAAGAGAGGAAAGGGGTGAGAGCAAGAGAAAAGCAGACGCTCAGTGAAATATACAGCCCCCATGAAATGTTCTTGTTCTGCATGTCCACGTGAGGTTTGACGGGAGCACCCAACCTTGGCTTCTTTGAGGTGTCCCTATAGTTTTGTTTTTGCGGTACGCGGGCCTCTCCCTGTTGTGGCCTCTCCCGGTGCGGAGCACAGGCTCCGGACGCGCAGGCTCAGCGACCATGGCTCACGGGCCCAGCCGCTCCACGGCATGTGGGATCTTCCCGGACCGGGGCACGAACCCGTGTCCCCCGCATCGGCAGACGGACTCTCAACCACTGTGCCACCAGGGAAGCCCTCCCTATAGTTTTTATAATGAACTTCTATTGTGCTTAAGTATTAGGCTATGAGTTAAATTTAGGTCCCGGAGAAAAGATAAAGTTTTGCATAAGTTAGGGGGACAGCTAAATATGAGGAAGAGTCATCACATTTCTCTTCTTTTAGGTTTCTCTGGTGATTTATTAAAATGCAATACCAGCACTTACAGGCTCTTTATATGTTATGATATAATAAAGAGGTAAAGTATGCTTAGTAACTTCTCTAAGTCATATGGTTTCTGAGAAGACTGGAATATGATTTCTAAACACATAATCCTCCAACAAGATTTTGCTTAGTCAAAACTTTAAGATTTTGAGACATTCAGCTAAAATTAGGCTACAAATTTCTTACTCTATAGAATGTGTTTTTGCCTAAGTAAGCATGATTTGACGCAATTTGTACTTCTGGTAGAAATAAAGAAGTTAGAACAAAAACAGTAATGAGATGCCATCTTCTGTCTCCAAAACTGAAAAAAAAAATCCTGGAGTTCATGAGGGTGTAGGGAAATGGGCCATCTCATATTTTGTTGTTTGAATTATAATGGGAAGTATATCAATACTCATTCATTCAACAACGTTTATTGAATGTATTCTAGATGTCAGACACTATTCTAGTTACTAGAATTCAGCAGTGAACAAAACAAAGATCTCCACCTGCATGAAACTGACATGTTTCAAAATGTTTAAAAATACACATATCCATTTAACCTAGAAAGGAATAACTACAGCAGTAGCATTTTCTTAAGAAAAATGCATTAAGTACTCACACACATTATTTAAGTGGAAAGAAATATATATTAAAACATTAATGGTAGTTATCTCTGTATGATGGAATTATAGATAATTTTTCTTTTTCTTTTATTATGTTCTCATATTTCTAAATTTTCTGTAACAAACCTGTATTAATTTGATATCTTTTGCTGCCAGCTTAAGATACATGATGTTTTACATTTTCACAGGTTTAAAATTGAGAATTATAAGCTCAGTGAGGGCAGGAACCTGTGTGTCTTGGAAACTTAGTTGAATCAATAAATGTGTCTGTGTCAAAAAGAAAATTTTCATACTTCAGGCCAAGGAGTACATTGTATTGCAATTATCACTGTGCCTGCTTGACATTAACAATACCTATAAGCTGATTAATACTTTTGTCACTTCAGTTGAGTTATTTGGATTGAAAATGACACATGAATTTTAACTTAAATTTGGATCCATATCTGTTGTTTAAAATGTCCTTTGAGGGAATTCCCAGGCGGTCCAGTGGTTAGGACTCTGTGCTCTCACTGCCGAGGGCCGGGGTTCAATCCAACAGCTGTGTGGCATGGCCAAAAAAATAAATAAATAAAATAAAGTAAAATAAAATAAAATAAAATATCCTTTGAAAAGATAAGTACAGTGTACATAAAAGAGAATTCAATTAAAGGTGGATTCCTAACAATAACCAGAGATGGATTCTCATTCAAGCCTGAACAGTTATGTGTCCAAAGGTCCTCTGTATGCATTTTTGTTTTGTTTTGTTTTGTTTTGTTTTGTTTTGTTTTGTTTGCGGTACGCGGGCCTCTCACTGCTGTGGCCTCTCCCGTTGCGGAGCACAGGCTCCGGACGCGCAGGCTCAGCGGCCATGGCTCACGGGCCCAGCCGCTCTGCGGCATGCGGGATCCTCCCGGACCGGGGCACGAACCCGCGTCCCCCACATGGGCAGGCGGACTCTCAACCACTGCGCCACCAGGGAAGCCCTGTATGCATTTTAATTAAGGAAATAAACAAAACAATACAAAATAGGAAAACTGCAGGTAATATGATGCAAGCCATATAATGTGAATTTAAACTATCAGTCCAAAAAGTGTTAATAAGAAGTTCAAGTTTTAGGGTAGGCATAGTGAACATCTGCTGTTTTTACCCCTTGGCACTTATATTTTCCACTTATGGTAAAATAGGACCTACTCCCCTCAAAACCCTTTCCTTTGGGGAACCACTCCTCAGCACATGTGATCTAAATAGGTTTGGCCCACACCCCAAATTCTAGAGTTGTGCTATTCAATATAATAGTGACTATTTAATTTTAAATCTACATTACTTAAAATAAAATAAAATTTAAAAATTAGTTCCTCAGTTGTGTCAGGAACATTTTAAGTGATTAATAGCTACACATGACTAGTGGTTACCGTACTGGACAGATTATAGGACATTTCCATCCTCACAGAAAGTTCTCTCGACTATTCCTGTGAGGTTTAGGTAGCTCAGCAAATCCCATGTGACTGGTCATGGTGATAAGACCAGGGAAGGACACATGGCCTAATCAGGTTAGTGAGAGCCAGTCCCAGGACTTTGTAAGGGTTGAGGGAGAGAAGCTATCATGACTCTATTGGAATAAAAGCGAGACCATGAGATTGGAGCTACAGCAGTTTCCACAAGGACAGCACTGCTGAGTATGGAGACTGCATGGAAGAGAAAGTATCTACTCATTGAGAGAAACCAGATCATGGTAATGGTTTTTTGAGTCGATGAGCCATCAGTGCCTGAAGACTATCTGCAGATTTTTAAGTTACAAAAGCCAATAATTTTTCTTTTTGCTCAAGATAATTTGGGTCTGTTTTGTTGTTTAAATATATAACTGAAGGAGCATTGACTGAGATAAATAATCCAAGGTGAATGAACTGAAGTGCAGTGTGCTTGTCTCTTTGATGCCACCACAAAGGCTCAAAAGTGACTCCAAGGATATTAAAAAAAAGAGAGTTTGAGGCAAACTCTGATTGTAATTTGAAGACAAGCGTGATATGTAATAATATAGATAAATGCATACTATTGTCATTTAGCAAAAAGAAATTGTGTATGTAATTTTGATGTAGTTTATTTTCTAAAAAGCTGCTATCAGATCAGTGGGAGCTAGGTTCTACAATTGATAGCCTCTTTGAATCTATGAATATGATATATATTTACATTAATATATCAAACTTAGGGAGGACAACAAAATTTTTCCCATATTCACCTGCTCATACATTCTCCAGATTTGCTTTATTGATGCATAGATGATATACGACCTTTCCTTATACTGCTTGAAGTGGCTTGTGGTTGAACTTGGTGTAGCCTACTTCCATGAATAAGTGTATATTATTAAGTAGTATTCCTTATGAGAAAAAAACGTGTATAACTTAATTTTACTAAAATTTTGGTGTATCATTTTTAATTTTATATTTCTTTTCTCTTGTTTCTCACCTCCAATGTTATACCTACCATGAACTGCTTTGACAGCCAGCAAAGGTAGTTAATATAATTGGAATGAATAGGTGAAGAAAATATAAAGACCCAGCATGTTAACCTTAGAGAAAGAATGCTTTAATTTTAGTGCAGGTTTTTAAAGGTTTGTTGGTTTGTTTTTTTTTAACATCTATAATACAGCTATTAGAATCATTCTGTCCTAACTGGAGTTGAGTTCTCCACTTTCACACCGATAGCCTTAGCAGCAATTTGTTTGCATATGCTTCCATTCCATTTTCATAATAAAATATAGTTAACAAAAATGAAAATGCCAAGAAAATAAATGCGTTTCTAAAAATGACAGGGGATGGGGTGCGGATAACTGGACATGTTTTCTAACCCAGTCCACAAAATCATGTTGTCTCTCATATCACATTCCTTAAAGAGACTAACCAAATAGAAGATAGCCAATTTTCAGAAAGGTTCCCTCAGGAATCAGTGGGAGATGTTCAAAAACCACTCTGAGTCAACATGCTGACAGTGACCAGGAAAAAAAAAAAGACAGACTCCCCTAGCATTTGAACTGTATACAAAGAACCATCACATCCCAGACTTAGGGAATGATATATGATGCACCTGGAAAAGTGCATTCGGTTAGGATAAACTCAATTCCAGAAATATGTGGAAGATTGGAGAGAGTTAAGAGAAAATAAAAAAAATGATGAAGTGACTGGGGAGGTGAGGTTGGGAGGGGGCTCGGGAAGAAAGATTAAAGCAACTGACAAAGTAACTTTTAAGATTTGACATGATAAGAGCCAAGAAATATTTTAAAATAGCAAATTCTATAAAGACAGAGAAATTACTTGGAATGGTAAAAGACCACAGGAAAAGAAGCAAAATTAAGAAAGCTAAAATTCTGGCTATGTATAGGGGAAAATGAACAACAACAAAAATAGTAACTTTTGGAATATCCTCTTCAGGAGTCCTAACTCATGGCAAATTTACTACTAAACACAAAGGAAGTCATGGGTGTTGGAAGATGATTGTAAAGGAACTACATGGTGGTGGACTGCTTGACTGGAGATGTTCTTTTCCACTTAGCATTTCTATAAGTCTACTATATGAAAATCCAAATTTATGTTGAACAAGGGTATATTCCTTGACAAGCAGCAAGGTTTAAAACAAACTTTTAAACAACCAATTATTACACAGTTTTCCCTGGGATCTCTGACTATTTTAGGGAAGAAAACTGTTTTTTTAATCCGCTGTCTTCCAAAAACAATTCAATTAAAAATAATTTTAAAAATCTAAAATCCTACTCCTAAGGGTTAATAACTACAGAGGTGTCCAACAGATATTCAATCACAAAAATTTAAATGCTCTTTTCATTAAGCCTTGTGTCTTTTAACATAGCTAAACCAAGATAATTGTTTTGGGGCTAATTTCTGAGGCTATTTAATAACACCTCCTGCTAGACTTCTCATGTAAACTCAGCAAGAGGAAGCATCCAGAGTAATAAAAAAATACTTGTGCTCATTTTACAGCTCAAATTCATACTTTATAAAAGAGATCCTGCTGTTTGAGTTTGACAACTGCCATACCAACTGCACTGGGGAAGATTGGATTAGGAGGCAAAGCTGACTATGCAGTAAAGTCCCCACTCTCTAGCAGGATTTTTATGTAAATTCCATTACAGTTCATACTTTTGCAGGTAATGAAATGGATACAAAACACTTCAAGGTTTCTAAGTCAGCAAAATAATGAACAGGATAGCCTGTAAACCGCTTTAATACATTTTTGACATTTGGTCACTCATAAAAATGGGCTTTGTATTTCTTCTTTCACGTGGGTTTTCTTTTTTAATGCTACATTCTAACAACTCATAGCTCTACTGGTTATTGCTAATGTATTAACATGGACTACAAAGAGTTCAAAACTTTAAATTTCAGTAAAAGGCAAATTTTGCATTATGTTTCCTTAAGAAACTGTGGACAGTTTTTTTTCTCCAAAAATGGCATTCCTTCAGATTGGAAAAAAAAGCACACATATTTTATAGACTAATGGCAGTGCCAGAGGGATATGCTTTTGTTATTAACTAATCATAAAATTTTAAATATATAGATTGATCTATAATTATTATTTTATATAATTTGTGATGACATGCATGGGTAAAAGTGTGTTTGCAAAAGACTAGCCTCTAGAGAAAATGTGTTTTTTGATTTCCAAATGGATCTTAGCAATAGTCAATGACTATAACAGAAACAGTCAAGAAAAATATTATGTAGCACAATGTATAAAATGTATTCTTTACCTTCTGCTATTGTCATTTTAGTTCCATATACTGTATTGCACTTGAAGGTGAAATTCCTATTAGTGTCAATGGAGAATCCAGGCATGGGGTAAAGGAAACCCAAGACTTTGGCAACAATGACACAATTCTCCAAGTGAAGCAAGAATGTGAACAAAGTATGCATTTCACATTTAAAGTATTCTGGTGATCCATTATCCCATTAGTATAGTTGAACTTTTCAGGAAAGTATGCTCATCTTTATTTTGGGATGACTGACACACATACAATATTCCCTTTGGTATATTTAATAATTTCAGTCAAAATAGGAAGCCTATTGACATTTTACCTCATTGCCAAATCAAACAAGATTAGTTATATGAACTGAGTCTCACTGATAGATGAATTTTGATAGTGAAATGTCAAAACATGATGCATGACCTTTGACTTGTAGTTGGACTTTTGGGAGCCATGCAGTGCCTCTCTCCAAAGGAGAAAAGTCTGGCCTTAGGTTCCTGTGGACCTATGCAGAAAATCATATACTACTGGTTCATGACTTATGTTCTAGAATGCTTCATTCTCATGGAGCTCTCAAATGCACTCAAGTGTTCCAGAAGCAAATACTCTAGGACTTTGTTTTGGGAAGTACTGATAACTTAGAGAAACAGCCAGAAGAAAAGTGGAGACAATATGACCAACCAATGCCAAATAGAGGCAAAAACCTCACATGCACTAATAACAATATTGAGTGTTACTCAAGTTTGTACTGATTGCGTTACATGCATTATCCCATATAAGCTTCAGGACAACCTATGACGTAGGTCTAATATTGTCCCCATTTTACAGATGAGAAGACTGAGTATCAAAAACAGTTAGCACTGTTTTTCTGATGATCAAATGTTATGTAGTAGAGTTAGATTTGAATCTATGTCCAGCATTCTCAACGACTTCAAATATTCCCCTTCCCCAAAAAAGTTTACTTGCTTAATAGGATGAAGAAAGAGAATGCACCTGTATCTTATAAAATAAATGTAACTAAGACTTGATAACATTAAAAAACAAAACAAAACAAAAACCCCCCAAATATCTCCCATTCCTTCAGTCTATCACAATGACCACCACCACCAAAAGCAACAACAAAGAAAACGTAATTTACCTTTTATACATACATTTTGGGATAAACATTGACACTTTTATTGAGATATAATTGACATATAACATTATAATAGCTTCAGGTGCACAACACAGTGATTTGATATTTGTATATAATGTGAAATAATCACAATAAGTCTAGTTAACATCTGTCACCATACATATAGTTATGGAATTTTATTTCTTGTGATGAGAAGTTTCAAGATTGACTCTCTTAGAAACTTTCAAGTATAGTATTATTAATAGTCACCATGCTGTACATTACATTTCTATAACATTTATTTTAGAACTGGAAGTTTGTACCTTTTGACCCCTTTCAGTCATTTTGTCCACCTTCACTCCCTTACATTGACTTTTTGTGGTTTTATTCTTATGTGTGCCTTTTGAAGGTTTTTAACCTAATTTAATCTAGGTCTTAGATTCTGATTTTGTTGTTGGTGGTGATAGCGTGCATGTTTTTGTCCGACCTAGATAAATCACAGCTGGTTATACTGCTTTAATTTCCCTCTAAGAGATTTTTCTTTAAAAATGCTAATCACCTAGGAAAGAGAAGATAGAGATTCCTCAGTTTGTTATTCCTCAATTTGTTATTCCTCAGAAAGAGTCCTATATGATTCTAATAGTAACAAAATGTAGTTTCTAGGAATATAATTGTATTTTCAGTGATGACGACATTAGCCAATGAATGTGCACACACTCATGTCAGACCCTGTGCTAGATGCTTTGGGCACAGGGACCCATTCAGCACTCACAACAATACTGTGGAGTAGGTATTATTGCAATCATTTTTACAGATAACAAAACGGAGCTCAAATAATCTAAGGAAAATAAATTAAGGAAACCGCTGAGGGTTATGCAAAGTCTATAGCAGAACGGACCCAACACAGATCTTTCTGTTTTCAGAGACCTTGGTCTTCCCTTTACCACATTGTCTGCCATATTCAGAAACGTGAACTATTTAAAGCTACTTTGTTTAAGGCTAGAAATAAACTTTTAAGATCTGACAAACTATGCTAGAGACAAGAAATAAAGTTCACTAGTGTAAGATACAATAGCATATATGCCTCTCTTTCTTCCCTTCTTACCACTTACATCTTTCTTCTCTCTGCTCTCATCCCTTTTTGAATGAGGTGATATTATTTATTTCAGTACCTTGAGCAATTATGATGTTGTGGAGCTTTGGATGTCCTGGCAGTGGTTGCCATAAGTGAAGGGAAGAAACACATAATCCTTAACTTTAGAACTGACAAGCCTAAGGATGCCTGTGGGAACAGGATGCCTTCCCTTCCTTGATCTGGTTGGGCCTCAAAATCTCAACTATTAATTGTGATACTAACGTGCACAGTGGACCTAAGAACTCTGCTTCCTTTGACTTCTGTTCCTCATTATGTTCTGTGTCCTCGGTCTCATGAAGAGACAATGAAACAGAAAGCAGGGGGGGATAAAAGATATCTCCCCCAGCATTTGGCAATTTGACATGTATGCAGATCTACATTTGTCTCTGTCTCATCCTTTTGAAGGTAAGCTTGTGGGGAGTACCATGCATGTCATGCTGCATTAAGTGCTCAGCACACTCTCACTCAACGCTTAACATAGTAACTCTCATATTCTTTCGAGAGAAAAAAGTCTTCTTTTCTTATGTTCAGCCAACTGAAAAGATTCATAAGAATGGTTTAAAAAAACTGAAAGGTGACTTGAAGCACAAAAATGTACAAGATACACACACACACACAGAGCAAAATGTCATAGTGGTAAAATGTACTATTTGAGTTGTTGCTCTTTCTCTTGTTTAGACCTAATGTCTGGATAAAATGTTTGTTCACTGCTGGTACATATTGTATCACTCAAGAATATATGTACTATGTGTTTTTATAATTAAAGAAAGAAAAATTCATCTGTTTGTGAATAAATCTGTACTTTTGAGTGGCCTGTTTGGTAGAAAGTTTATAGTACTTATTTTACTAACAAAAAAAGAAAGATTTTACTAAAACAGCTTCCTCTAGAAAATAAATCTGGATATGAACAGGAGCAGCTAAAGCAAGAAGCAGTAAAACCCCCAAATAATATTACAAACATCTTAAGTCACTTAACTTTATGTAAATCTACTGAGGAGAAAAAAAATGAGAGCAGAAAAAAATGACTGAACAAAGCAGGTTAAAAACTGGGAGGAGAGAACCCTTGCATCAAAGAAAAAGAAACAAAAGAAATTATAAGCTATTCTTTTACTGGAAAGACACTAAGACTTGCACCTACGATACATTGGAGTAGAAGCAACTATAAAAGAAAAAAAAACATGCCCAAAGCTGTACTTGGATCAAGGGGGAGTAGCTACCTGCCACAATTATACAAAACCATCTCAATTTATTGTTACAGGATTATTTATGAAATAGGGAAATACTCAAGCATGCAACACACTACTCAGAATTTTCTCCTTTCAATCAGTAAGTTATACCATTCAGAACACAGCAAGTGCCGCATTCATTAACTTCTAATACTGAATTCAAATTTTCTAAACCTTCTTTCTCCTCTTTAGAGTTTTATGCCTGACTTCTGTTCCATTGTGTATAAAAATGTATTAAAAAGATGCATATTTTTTACTCTACTGTTTTCTTTGTTTTTTCTTTTTTTTGCGGTACGTGGGCCTCTCACTGTTGTGGCCTCTCCCGTTGCGGAGCACAGGCTCTGGACGCGCAGGCTCAGTGGCCATGGCTCACGGGCCTAGCCACTCTGCGGCATGTGGGATCCTCCCGGACTGGGGCACGAACCCGTGTCCCTTGCATCGGCAGGCAGACTCTCAACCACTGCGCCACCAGGGAAGCCCTACTGTTTTCTTATACATCACTAAGTAAAAAAATATTTCTCAGATATTAAATATACACAAAGGTGATTTTCCTGTAAATTATAAAAATTGCTTAAGGTAAAATGATCAGTAAATATTTTTAAACAAAGATATTTAAATGCAGTTATTTTTAGGAAAGTTTGATACCATATAGCCCCAATCTTTGTCTAATAATAAGGTAACCATTTACTTCTTGTGGTCTGGGGCAATCCCAATTTATGTCTCTTGCTCTAGCACAATTAATAATAGTATCCCTGTTTCTCTCAAAGGTATTCAAGTGTATACAAAAATTATATAGTGACTTCTACCTAATATCAAGGCAGCCTGGCATGGAAAGACGTGAAGCTTTTGAGACAAGCCCATAGTGGGTCTGTGCATATTTCCATCATTTACTTACTATGTAAACTTGGGCAATTATTTGTTCACTCTGAGACCAATTTTCTGGTCGGCAGCATATGGATAATAATAGCTCATAGACTTGTTGGGATAGCATGAATGCAATAGTATTGTCTGTGTACGTACACGAATGAGGATAATAAGATCACCTTATAAGATTGTTGTGCAGTTTACTTAAGATGATGAATTCATACATAGCGCTTAGCACATGGTAGATACGTAACAAATACAGTTTTCATCATACTCATAATCATCATTATCATCTGCCATTAGTGGCTGTTTATAAATAGTAGAGTTAATTGCTTCTCTCCTTCTAACCTCATCTTTTCTGGTACTCACTGATGTCACATCTGTGGAAGATGTTTAGAAATTTGACTTGTACTTATAGCAATCAGGAATATGAGCATTTTACTAGCATGTTTAGACTGAGACTGCTTTGAACACTACCTGGACAGCATTTGGTCTAGTTACTGGAAAAAACACATTGTTTTGTTTGCTATAAGAATGAATGTCACAGGGCTTCCCAGGTGGTGCAGTGGTTGGGAATCTGCCTGCCAATGCAGGGGACACGGGTTCAATCCCTGGTCCGGGAAGATCCCACATGCCATGGAGCAACTAAGCCCGTGAGCCACAACTACTGAGCCTGCGTGCTGCAACTACTGAAGCCCGCACGCCTAGACCCCATGCTCCACAAAGAGAGAAGCCACCACAATGAGAAGTCCGCGCACCGCAACAAAGAGTAGCCCCTGCTCACCACAACTAGAGAAAGCCCACGCACAGCAATGAAGGCCCAACGCGGCCAAAAATAAATAAATAAAATAAATAAATTTATTTAAAAAAAAAAAGAATGAATGTCTCAGAGTGTATCCTAAAAGTCCCCTCAATGCAGAAGAGTAGGAATTCTGACTCTTGGACAATCTGGGAAAATCCCAGATTCTCCACTTGGGGAAATTTCTTTGAAGTCTCCAACTGATTCTTAAAAATTCAAGCAGCTTCCATTTAATTTCATTATATATTTGTTTTTGTTTTGAATTTTTAAGTATCTTAAGAATCTTTAATCAAGGTAAATCTGTGCTCTCGTGAAATGTACAGTATGTGCTCTGGGGCTTCTCTTCCTTCTGACCCACCTCTGCCTGTTCCCAGGTTACATATACCCCACTTTGAGAAAGAGCAGAGACTTCCCAGTTAAATACAGCTGGCTTAGAAGCCAGTTCTGTACTTTGTGGCCTTTGCCATATTACTTAATTTCTCTGAACCTCGGTCTCCTGGTCTTAAAAATTGGGTTACTATAAAATACCCATCAAATTGTTTGATAATTAATGTGATAATGTCTGTAAGGCCACTAAGTCGCATATTAGGAGTTCAATCCATGTCAGTTATTTTACATCCTTTTAGCATTATTTAAAATGTTTAGTGATATCTAGCCATGTCACATTGATGAGGACTGATTTGAATTTATTTCTATTGGGACACAGAGCCCAAAAGCACATAAAATAGATGACATCTGGCTTACCACATAAAAATGTCTGTGCAATCCAACATGGAATCTCATGCAACTATCCAGGTTCTCTCTTTCAAATTCCCATAGTAACTCAACCTTGAGTGGTAAAAGCTTATTAATGACCTTACTTGACTAGACATACATGTTTTTTGGAATCCAGTTGCCATAAAGTTGGAATCCAATTGCCATATGGTTGAGATCTTTTTAGACTTTAGAAAGAGCATTAATAAAATGAAAACAGAAATAACATTCCAAGGCACAGGATTCAATCAGCCAAAGACTTCATTCTTGGGCTTCCCTGGTGGTGCAGTGATTGAGAGTCCGCCTGCCAATGCAGGGCACGCGAGTTCGTGCCCCGGTCCGGGAAGATCCCACATGCCGCGGAGCGGCTGGGCCCGTGAGCCATGGCCGCTGAGCCTGCGCGTCCGGAGCCTGTGCTCCGCAACGGGAGAGGCCACAACAGTGAGAGGCCCGCGCACCGCCAAAAAAAAAAAAAAAAAAAAAGACTTCATTCTTTACTTAGCTGACACTTTGGTGTCTTTCAGAGTCCCACTCAGACATATCCTCTTTTGGGAAATGTTTCTAAAAGACCCTGTGCTTTCCTCTATCACTGTACTTATTACAAACCACAGAAAATTCATGTTCATTTATCTATCTGCTCCCTTAACCTTTAAATCTTTAGAGGTTGTTGCTATTTTTAGTTGAATAAATAAATATTTAAATATTTTTTCATTTTAATTCGAATGTAATAAGTATTGAGAGAGAGAACTCACATAAACAAAAACTTTGAGGATCTTCAATAATATCTGAAAGTAGAACAGGGTCCTGAGACCAAGTAGTTTAAGAACCACTGCTCTAGAGTATAACACCACTCAGATTTGTATCCAGAGTGCCTGGTATTAATAGATGGGTTGGTGATGAGTAACTGAATATTGCATATAGTGCCAAAAGCATCTTACACTATAATAGAAAATATCTTGATATGTAATATGTGAGGAATCAATTAAAATGCAATTTAATTTTTTCCTTATCATTATTTCTTGCTTCATAATGCCTATCTCCAAATGTGAGATAAGGAAAGGAACTGGTCATAATTAATCACATAATTAAATCACTCAAGAAGCATCTATTTGGAAAATACTATTTGCCAGGTACTGGCTTAGGTATTGGTGGTGAGGAGGGAGACAGAGAAATAGGTTATTTCTCTTAAAGTCCATTCTCTGACAGCTAAATCAAAGAATTTACTTGGTTGATTATTGAGTTATGGATTTTACAAAAATTTGTTTGGGATAAGATAATTTTAACATCTTCCGAAGGTTTTTTACAAATATTGGTTGACTATTCTTTTTTTTTTTTTTTTTTGTGGTACGCGGGCCTCTCACTATTGTGGCCTCTCCCGTTGAGGAGCACAGGCTCCGGACGCGCAGGCTCAGCGGCCATGGCTCACAGGCCTAGCCGCTCCGTGGCATGTGGGATCTTCCCGGACCAGGGCACGAACCCGTGTCCCCTGCATCGGTAGCCGGACTCTCAACCACTGCGCCACCAGGGGAGCCCAGAATAGAAAATATTGATGGCATCTCACTATTGATAGCATCTTAGATTCAATAAAATATAATAGCCCAGAAAAACTAAATAAAACTTGATTCTAGGGGGCGGGCTTCCCTGTTGGCGTAGTGGTTAAGAATCTACCTGCCAATGCGGGGAATACGGGTTCGAGCCCTGGTCCGGGAAGATCCCACATGCCGCGGAGCAACTAAGCCCGTGCGCCACAACTACTGAGCCCACGTGCCGCAACTACTGAAGCTCTCGCCCCTAGAGCCAGTGCTCTGCAACAAGAGAAGTCACCACGGTGAGAAGTCCGCGTTCGCTGCAACTAGAGAAAAGCCCGTGCGCAGCAACAACGACCAAAAAATGCAGCCAAAAATAAAATAAATAAATTAAAACAAAACAAAACAACTTGATTATATACTTATATGGTGACATCATATTCAGGATAGTGGTCTCTAAGGCCTTGAATCGCCCCTATTTCCCTCTTCCATCTCCTTGGAAAGTAGTGGACTCATCTAATGAGCAAATAAGCTGGTTTGCTTCAAGGCAAGGGAAGCACATTTGAATGACACTATTTGATCCCTGTTAACTTTAGAGTTTGGTATAAAGTCTGCACAAGGGGAAAAAATCCAGCCCACAGCCCAAAGGGAAAAAATCCAGATGTTTAGTTAATTTATAAATAAGATTTGGTCACAAGACAGAGATTTCTGAGTGTATCCTAATTTTTATATTTCAAAATATTAAACGTTTCCTCAGCTTACCTTTGAGTATATATACTTTTAAATGGAAATAGCAGCATGCGTGATTTTTTTTTTTGTTTTGCATTACCTCTCTTTTCTGAAGTGCCAAGGAAAGTAAATGTGTGCAAAAACATTTATGCCCACATCACTATCTGTACAGTGGTTCAACAATCAAAAGCACTTCTGCAGAGGCACATATGAAAATTAAGAGCATTCCCACTTCCTCAGTCGAGACAGCCATGCTGTTCTGGCTGCGCATACGCATAATGGAAACAAAATTGCTTTAAATAATCAAAATACACAAAGGCACATTTTTCTGAGTGATTGGAAATAACCCTGACAAATGCTCACATTTGGTAAATTATGAGCTAGCCAAGTTACGTTTGCATAAACATAATAAAAACATTTTTTAAAAATTTAGTAAGCATATAAAGCAAGGTATTCTCTTGAAAATGAATTTCTTTGACAGATAAATCAACAACCATGCAGGACAAGTTTCTGAAGGTGCCTCCCTGAGTATTTGAGAGAGAGGGGTGGGGGAGAGAGAGAGAGAGAGAGAGAGAGAGCGCCTGTGCGCGTCTGTGTATCCAGATACATATTTCGACGAATAAAAATTGTGTAAATTATAAAAGAGGCAGAGATATTCTTCCAACTAAAAATAAATGTAGAAAAATCTTAGACACATCAAATAGCTACTTGCATTTTTAAAAGAAGAACACAAACTATGTGCAATTGAATGCTATGTTAATACAGTACACAAATAATTAATATTCCCCAGACATAACTCTTTGGTAACACAGAGATTACCTATTAGGTAAACACATAATTATATTTTCTTCCAACTATCTAGATACTGCACCTCAGCGGCACACTTAAACAGGCATCAGTATGTAGTTGTAGAGGATCTGTGGGTGGCTCATTTAAAAAAAAGTATTTGAATAGGGCGAAAACTAATTTTCTATTCACAGGTAGTATGGCACTATTTTCTATCAGATTGCTTTGGGTAGGTCCGGAGCACTGAGCACTACAACATGTGGCTACATCAAAACAAAAGCCAAAGGAAGATGTACATTCATTTAGGATTTCCTAGATTGGCCTATTCCTTAAGCTAAGCATAATACGGTAGGGAGGCTGACTTTACTGAATTTGCTGCATGGATAACAAAGCTCTTCTGAGAATTCTGTAGCCTTTAGAAATTGGCAGTCGCTGAAGAACACACCCTTACATGAAAGAAATATTATCAAGGCCTTTTCAAATGTGCTTGCCACATAAGATAGAACATTTTCACACACATCCACGAAGGTAAACTGTGATCAAAAAGATGAAATAGGCCAAGGACAGTGGGTGGAGTGAAGGTGACTTTCTTAGGGGGAAATTCTTTTAATTCCTAAGTATGAATTGTAGGAAGAGCCTAATTGTCCTTTACAACCTTAGTCATCTTTGAACAGCATCAACTTTTCTCCATTAACTGCCACCCACCTTCACTTGACAACGCGAAGTAAGAGCTTGAGAGAAACCAGAATTACAACAGGTCTCTAGTTGGGTAATGGTGTAGAAAACCAGGTTAAACTGGTGCTACTTGCCTCACTCTTGAAGTAGGCCTTCTTCCTTATCTTCTCTTCTTCTAATTTAAGGGTAAACTCCTAGAAAGCTTAATGCTTTGCTTTGTTCCAATATTCAAATACACTGGAGATATTTGGTAAGAACTTATCACCTAGTAATATGATTTCTCTTCCCATCATTTTAATGAAACCTCTCTCCTGAAGGTCATCAATGACTAATTAATTGTGACACCCAACATTCTCATAGTTCATCTTTTTTGTCTGTGTCTCTTGCTTGTCTCCTGACCAGCCCTTCTTCCAGAAACTCTCCACCCTTCCTCTCTGTGGACATCCCCAGTTTTCTTTTTAACTGTGTGACTACAACTTTTGTCTCCTTCCTCTTCACACTTTTCATATATGTGATTTAAAAGTTTGTTCCTCAGCCCTCTTCTCTCCTTGTTCTCTCTCTTCCTTGACAATCTCATCTACTCTTTCCTGCAGATGACCCTCACAGCTCTCTCGGGCCCTGTCATCTCAGAGTGCCAGGTACAGGTTTCCACCTGCAGTCTTCTTTTCCACAACGATAGGCTCTGGCACCACGATACGTTCAAAGTGAATTCAGTGTCTTTTCTCTCACATTTCCGACTTCTCCTAATGCTTCCTATTTGCTTAATGTCATCACCAGGGTTTGAAGTCTCAAAGCCAAATACGACAACTTTCCTGTTTCCACAATAATTTGCAAAACCCTGTCAATATTTCCTCTTAGATATTGCTGCCATTTATATCCTCTTTTCCATGCCCTCTCTTCTATACACTATCCCAATAGTTTCCTCAGTGCTCTTCAGACTTTTCTGCATCCAAACCACTTTATATATTGCTGCCAGAAAAATCTTTTTAAGACACAGTTTTCTCATGTTTATGTGCATTTCCATACCTAAATTCATTTGCTTCAGGCATTTGCTTTGGCAGTATTTTTCTTTTCCTACAGAAGAAATCTCTCTCTTCTTGGTGCCTCTATGTCATCAAGTATTCTAGTCAAACAGGTTTGTGTTCCCATTTAAAAGTGAGCTCCATAAGTAAAGTGTCTTGCAAGTTTATCCTCAAATCCCCTACATACACTGCAGTGACTGACATAAAGTAGACTCTCAAGAAATCTTTGATTTAACTTGGCTTGAGTATTATTCCTTTGTTTAAAAACTTTCCACATTCCCTATTTTTACGTGCTACAAACTCTTTTACCTGGTAAACAGGATCTTTAGATTTGGGATCTGGTAAACATTGGGAGGAGGATAAGCGAGACCCAAACAAAAAGGAAACTGAGAGGGCTTCCCTGGTGGCGCAGTGGTTAAGAATCCGCCTGCCAATGCAGGGGGCACGGGTTCGAGCCCTGGTCCGGGAAGATCCCACATGCCGTGGAGCAACAAAGCCCAGGCGCCACAACTACTGAAGCCCGTGCTCCACAGCTACTGAAGCCCGTGCGCCTAAAGCCCATGCTCCACAACAAGAGAAGTCACCGCACTGAGAAGCCCACGCACTGCAACAAAGAGTAGCCCCCGCTGGCAGCAACTAGAGAAAGCCCACGACAGCAACGAAGACCTGACGCAGCCAAAAATAAATAAGATGAAATAAATAAATTTGAAATATAATAAAAATAAAAAACATTAAAAAAAAAGGAAACTGAGAGAAGCAACTGGAAGCAAGTGGTAGAGTGGAAGCATTCTGAGACAATCTTTGTATTGTCCTTTTGCCTACTGAATGTCACCTGGTCCTTGGGATCCCTGACATACTACCACCACTGATCTCTCTAGGAATCTCAGAATGCACAGTGCCCCTGTTATACCACACCCGGGCCTGCTGCTTCCAATCATTGCCCTGTGTCCACTGGCAGCCACTCAGTGACTGATGTGCTCCTGTCTTCTGGTAGGAAAACTGAAATAGCCAGCTAAGCCCAAGAATATACCCGTCCTAAAATGCTAATGGTAATTCCAGACATATTAAGCAGAGACTTAGACCTTTGGGACCTTCTCTTTCTTTGCCAAGTGATACATGGGAACTATGCTTATTTATTTATTTACTTATTTATTATAAATTTATTTATTTTATTTTTGGCTGTGTTGGGTCTTCTTTGCTGCACGTGGGCTTTCTCTAATTGCGGCAAGCAAGGGCTAATCTTTGTTGCATTGTGCAGGCTTCTCGTTGTGGTGGCTTCTCTTGTTGAAGAGCATAGGCTCTAGACGCATGGGCTTCAGTAGTTGTGGCTCGCAGGCTCTAGAGCGCAGGCTCAGTAGTTGTGGTGCAGGGGCTTATTTGCTCCGCGGCATGTGGGATCTTCCCAGACCAGGGCTCGAACCCATGTCCCCTGCATTGGCAGGCGGATTTTTAACCACTGTGCCACCAGGGAAGCCCGGGAACTGTATTTAACACTGGTTTTCAGGCAATGCTGCCCAGGTTTTGGTGCCTAATACAGGGAGTATGAGCTAACAGGAATCTGGGTTATGTAGGGGGAAAGTGCTGTGATAAAGGGAAACCTAGGCAGCTCCATACAGCTTTCTCCACTGTTGAATAAATACATTTACAAGGCCATAGGTGAGCAGAAGGAAGGAGAAGCCCAGAGGGATAGTTTTCCCCAAAGACTAAGCTCTTTTGTGCATTGTCTCCTTTACTTCAATGTGCAGATGTCTTCCCCACAGTTCCTTTCTCAGTGGAGAATGGAAGAGCGCTAAACTGTAAACAACTACTTTAGGTGTACTGATATTGAAGAATGTAAAGTTATAGATTGTTTCTCAATTACAAATCGAGTCCCATTACTCACTTTACCTTGACACAAGTTAGTGTCAAAGTGAAGCTTTTACAATGACAATTTTCCATTTCTCCATTGTCCCACATTTCTTTACCTAATATTGTAAATTATTTTTGCTCCACCGTTTTTTTTTAGTAAGAAAATAAAGTCATTTTTATCTCCATGTCATATCCACCCTTTCCTATACCCTCCCAGGGAATGATTTCACCAACATCCTCACTAGAATTGAGGGCATCCAACATATACTCTCATAACTTTCCTCACATCTCCCTCGGATTTTCTCTGCCACCAGCCCCTTTTCCTCTCCTTTCTTAGAGGAATATTTTTTAAATCTCTAAAGCTAACACAGCTACCTGTACTCTCCCCAACTACTGCCCCATTAAGGACACATTTCTGCTTAAACCCCCAATTGCTCAGCTTCACTAGTTTTTTTCTTTCCTACAAACATGGTTAAATCTCCACTTTTGCTTCACTTCTTCCCCTTCACTTTATGAATAGAGATTCCACACATTTCCTATTTCCAATTATTCACACTTTCATTTTTCTCACGCTCTTGAAATATGTATCCAGCACCCACAAATCTGTGGAAACAGTTCCTGTTGACCATATCCTTGCTGAATCAGTAGCTGCTGTCAGCTGGTCTATAAGTCTCTGTAACAATCAGCACAGCTGACCATTCTGAATCAGCGGTGGTGTGTTGTGCTTCCACACTGGGTTACAAACTTTCTTCATGTCTGTGGCTAGAGCTTCCACAGGATTCCTGAACACTTTCTCTCTCCAGATGAAATCCTCTTCTTTCCTCTCTACACATTTATTCTCCTTCCTTCCTATCCTGGAACTGTTTCATGAAATTATTTGCATCATCCATGAAAATAGGTCATTTCATATATCACCACATCCTCACACTAGAAGCTTCCTATAGACAAAATCTTCTAAGACTTTTTGCTCTCCTGCCAAAGTTACTAATATATCCACATACCAAATATTTTTAAATATTTTGTTCTCAGGCAAGTGGAATTTTCTTAATACACATATATTTTGTGAATTTATTTTTGGTTTATTTTTGTTTGTGCTTTCTGATCATGGGTATCTGCCCATGACAGAACCAAGAGGAAAAGTTGTTTAAGCTCAGGGTACTTGGAACTCATAGCCCCTGAAAACCACTGTTTTCACATTACTGTGTTTTACGTCATGAAGATACCCTTGAGTTCTTTCACTATCCTGGATTTTCTCCTTCCTTCTTGCATATTTTTAATATATATGGTGAGAGAGTTAAGACCACTCTGAAAGTAAAGTGGGAGCCTAGGTGGTGTGTATGAGTGTTTTTACTGTCACTTTCCCCTTTGTACATAGACATATCCCATATCTGTAGGAAGTTTTGGCAGTGGAACACTTGAACAGACATCTAAGGAAGGAAAGTTCATGCTCTCTAGTCGGTGTTCCTGAACTGATTGAGAATACTTAGGTAGATAACTCCTTACTTTTGGTCAGACCAAATGGCGTCAAATATCTGTCCTATATCATCTACATGATATGTCCAGCTTTTCTCCTTGAGAAATTATAGATTTAGGCTTTCAGAGAAGGGTATTGACAGCCTTCCTCTTCAATCTATTCTATTCTTTTTTTTTTCATGTTTTTTACATCTTTATTGGAGTATAATTGCTTTACAATGGTGTGTCAGTTTCTGCTTTATAACAAAGTGAATCAGTTATACATATGTTCCCATATATCCACCCTCTTGCGTCTCCCTCCCTCCCACCCTCCCTATCCCACCCCTCTAAGTGGTCACAAAGCACCGAGCTGATCTTCCTGTGCTATGCGGCTGCTTCCCACTAGGTATCTATTTTACATTTGGTAGTGTACATATGTCCATGCCACTCTCTCACTTTGTCACAGCTTACCCTTGACTCTCCCCATATCCTCAAGTCCATTCTCTAGTAGGTCTGTGTCTTTATTCCTGTCTTACCCCTAGGTTTTCAGGACTTTTTTTTTCTTTTCTTACATTCCATATATATGTGTTAGCATACGGTATTTGTCTTTCTCTTTCTGACTTACTTCACTCTGTATGACAGACTCTAGGTCCATCCACCTCATTACAAATAGCTCAATTTCATTTCTTTTTATGGCTGAGTAATAGTCCATTGTATATATGTGCCACATCTTCTTTATCCATTCATCCGATGATGGACACTTAGGTTGTTTCCATCTCCTGGCTATTGTAAATAGAGCTGCAATGAACATTTTGGTACATGACTCTTTTTGAATTATGGTTTTCTCAGGGGATATGCCCAGTAGTGGGATTACTGGGTCATATGGTAGTTCTATTTGCAGATTTTTAAGGAACCTCCATACTGTTCTCCATAGTGGCTGTACCAATTCACATTCCCACCAGCAGTGCAAGAGTGTTCCCTTTTCTCCACACCCTCTCCAGCATTTATTGTTTCTAGATTTTTTGATGATGGCCATTCTGACAGGTGTGAGATGATATCTCATTGTAGTTTTGATTTGCATTTCTCTAATGATTAATGATGTTGAGCATTCTTTCATGTGTTTGTTGGTAATCTGCATATCTTCTTTGGTGATGTGTCTATTTAGGTCTTCTGCCCATTTTTGGATTGGGCTGTTTTTTGTTTTTTTTTTTTAATTGAGCTGCATGAGCTGCTTATAAATTTTGGAGATTAATCCTTTGTCAGTTGCTTCATTTGCAAATATTTTCTCCCATTCTGAGGGTTGTCTTTTGGTCTTGTTTATGGTTTCCTTTGCTGTGCAAAAGCTTTGAAGTTTCATTAGGTCCCATTCGTTTATTTTTGTTTTTATTTCCATTTCTCTAGGAAGTGGGTCAAAAAGGATCTTGCTGTGATTTATGTCATGGAGTGTTCTGCCTATGTTTTCCTCTAAGAGTTTGATAGTTTCTGGCCTTACATTTAGGTCTTTAATCCATTTTGAGCTTAGTTTTGTGTATGGTGTTAGGGAGTATTCTAATCTTATAGTTTTATATGTACCATCCAGTTTTCCCAGCACCACTTACTGAAGAGGCTGTCCTTTCTCCACTGTACATTCCTGCCTCCCTTAGCAAAGATAAGGTGACCATATGTGCATGGGTTTATCTCTGGGCTTTCTATCCTGTTCCATTCATCTATATTTCTGTTTTTGTGCCAGTACCATACTGTCTTGATTACTGTAGCTTTGCAGTATAGTCTGAAGTCAGGGAGCCTGATTCCTCCAGCTCTGTTTTTCGTTCTCAAGATTGCTTTGGCTATTCGGGTTCTTTTGTGTTTCCATACAAATTGTGAACTTTTTTGTTCTAGTTCTGTGAAAAATGCCAGTGGTAGTTTGATAGGGATTGCATTGAATCTGTAGATTGCTTTGGGTAGTAGAGTAATTTTCACAATGTTGATTCTTCCAATCTAAGAACATGGTATATCTCTCCATCTATTTGTATCATCTTTAATTTCTTTCATCAGTGTCTTATAATTTTCTGCATACAGGTCTTTTGTCTCCTTAGGTAGGTTTATTCCTAGATATTTTATTCTTTTTGTTGCAATGGTAAATGGGAGTGTTTTCTTGATTTCACTTTCAGATTTTTCATCATTAGTGTATAGGAATGCCAGAGATTTCTATGCATTAATTTTGTATCCTGCTACTTTACCAAATTCATTGTTAGCTCTAGTAGTTTTCTGGTAGCATCTTTAGGATTCTCTATGTATAGTATCATGTCATCTGCAAACAGTGACAGCTTTACTTCTTCTTTTCTGATTTGGATTCCTTGTATTTCCTTTTCTTCTCTTATTGCTGTGGCTAAAACTTCCAAAACTATGTTGAATAAGAGTAGTGAAAGTGGACAACTTTGTCTTGTTCCTGATCTTAGTGGAAATGCTTTCAGTTTTTTACCATTGAGGACGATGTTGGCTGTGGGTTTGTCATATATGGCCTTTATTATGTTGAGGAAAGTTCCCTCTATGCCTACTTTCTGGAGAGTTTTTATCATAAATGGGTGTTGAATTTTGTCAAAAGCTTTCTCTGCATCTATTGAGATGATCATGTGGTTTTTCTCCTTCAATTTGTTAATATGGTGTATCACATTGATTGATTTGTGTATATTGAACAATCCTTGCATTCCTGGAAGGAACCCCCCTTGATCATGGTGCATGATCCTTTTAATGTGCTGTTGGATTCTGTTTGCTAGTATTTTGTTGAGGATTTTTGCATCTATGTTCATCAGTGATATTGGCCTGTAGTTTTCTTTCTTTGTGACATCCTTGTCTGCTTTTGGTATCAGGGTGATGGTGGCCTCATAGAATGAGTTTGGGAGTGTTCCTCCTTCTGCTATATTTTGGAAGAGTTTGAGAAGGATAGGTGTTAGCTCTTCTCTAAATGTTTGATAGAAATCGCCTGTGAAGCCATCTGGTCCTGGGCTTTTGTTTGTTGGAAGATTTTTAATCACAGTTTCAATTTCAGTGCTTGTGATTGGTCTGTTCATATTATCTTTTTCTTCCTGGTTCAGTCTCAGAAGGTTGTGCATTTCTAAGAATTTGTCCATTTCTTCCAGGTTGTCCATTTTATTGGCATAGATTTGCTTGTAGTAATCTCTCATGATCTTTTGTATTTCTGCAGTGTCAGTTGTTACTTCTCTTTTTTCATTTCTAATTATATTGACTTGAGTCTTCTCCCTTTTTTTCTTGATGAGTCTGGCTAATGTTTTATCAATTTTGTTTATCTTTTCAAAGAACCAGCTTTTAGTTTTATTGATCTTTGCTATTGTTTCCTTCATTTCTTTTTCATTTATTTCTGATCTGATCTTTATGATTTCTTTCCTTCTCCTAACTTTGGGTTTTTTTGTTCTTCTTTCTCTAATTGCTTTAGGTGCAAGGTTAGGTTCTTTATTCAAGATGTTTCCTGTTTCTTGAGGTAGGATTGTATTGCTATAAACTTCCCTCTTAGAACTGCTTTTGCTGCATCCCATAGGTTTTGGGTCATCATGTCTCCATTTTCATTTGTTTCTAGGTATTTTTTGATTTCCTCTTTGATTTCTTCAGTGACCACTTCGTTATGAAGTAGTGTATTGTTTAGCCTCCATGTGTTTGTATTTTTTACAGATCTTTTCCTGTAATTGATATCTAGTCTCATAGCATTGTAGTAGGAAAAGTTACTTGATACAATATCAATTTTCTTAAATTTACCAAGGCTTGATTTGTGACCCAAGATATGAGCTATCCTGGAGAATATTCCATGTGAACTTGAGAAAAATGTGTATTCTGTTGATTTTGGATGGAATGTCCTAAAAATATCAATTAAGTCCATCTTGTTTAATGTATCATTTAAATCTTGTGTTTCCCTATTTATTTTCATTTTGGATGATCTGTCCATTGGTGAAAGTGGGGTGTTAAAGTCCCCTACTATGAATGTGTTACTGTCAATTTCCCCTTTTATGGCTGTTAGTATTTGCCTGATATATTGAGGTGCTCCTATGTTGGGTGCATAAATATTTACAATTGTTATGTCTTCTTCTTGGATTGATCCCTTAATCATGATGTAGTGTCCTTCTCTGTCTCCTGTAACAGTCTTTATTTTAAAGTCTATTTTGTCTGATATGAGAATTGCTACTCCAGCTTTCTTTTGATTTCCGTTTGCACGGAATATCTTTTTCCATCCCCTCACTTTCAATCTGTATGTGTCCCTAGGTCTGAAGTGGGTCTCTTGTAGACAGCATATATATGGGTCTTGTTTTTGTATCCATTCAGCCAGTCTGTGTCTTTTGGTGGGAGCATTTAATCCATTTACATTTAAGGTAATTATCAATATGTATGTTCCTATTCCCATTTTCTTAATTGTTTTGGGTTTGTTATTGGAGGTCTTTTCCTTCTCTTGTGTTTCTTGCCTAGAGAAGTTCCTTTAGCAGTTGTTGTAGAGCTGGTTTGGTGGTGCTGAACTCTCTCAGCTTTTGCTTGTCTGTAAAGGTTTTAATTTCTCCATCAAATCTGAATGAGATCCTTGCTGGGTAGAGTAATCTTGGTTGCAGGTTTCTCTCCTTCATCACTTTAAATATGTCCTGTCAGTCCCTTTTGACTTGCAGAGTTTCTGCTGAAAGATCAGCTGTTAACCTTATGGGGATTCCCTTGTGTGTTATTTGTTGTTTTTCCCTTGCTGCTTTTAATATGTTTTCTTTGTATTTAATTTTTGACAGCTTGATTAATATGTGTCTTGGCGTGTTTTTCCTTGGATTTATCCTGTATGGGACTCTCTGTGCTTCCTGGAGTTGATTAACTATTTCCTTTCCCATATTAGGGAAGTTTTCAACTATAATCTCTTCAAATATTTTCTCAGTCCCTTTCTTTTTCTCTTCTTCTTCTGGAACCCCTATAATTTGAATGTTGGTGCATTTAATGTTGTCCCAGAAGTCTCTGAGACTGTCCTCAGTTCTTTTCATTCTTTTTTCTTTATTCTGCTCTGCAGTAGTTATTTCCACTCTTTTATCTTCCAGGTCACTTATCCGTTCTTCTGCCTCAGTTATTCTGCTATTGATCCCATCTAGAGTATTTTTAATTTCATTTATTGTGCTGTTCATCATTGCTTGTTTCATCTTTAGTTCTTGTAGGTCCTTGTTAAATGTTTATTGCATTTTCTCCATTCTATTTCCAAGATTTTGGATCATCTTTACTATCATTATTCTGAATTCTTCTTCAGGTAGACTGCCTATTTCCTCTTCATTTGTTAGGTCTGGTGGGTTTTTATCTTGCTCCTTTATCTGCTGTGTGTTTTCCTGTCTTCTCATTTTGCTTATTTTACTGTGTTTGGGGCCTCCTTTTTGCAGGCTGCAGGTTCGTAGTGCCCGTTGTTTTTGGTGTCTGTCCCAAGTGGCTAAAGTTGGTTCAGTGGGTTGTGTAGGCTTCCTGGTGGAGGGGACCAGTGCCTATGTTCTGGTGGATGAGGCTGGATCTTGTCTTTCTGGTGGGCAGGTCCACATCTGTTGGTGTGTTTTGGGGTGTCTGTGGACTTATTATGATTTTAGGCAGGCTCTCTGCTAATGCGTGGGGGTGTGTTCCTCTCTTGCTAGTTGTTTGGCATAGGGTGTCCAGCACTGTAGCTTGCTGGCCATTGAGTGAAGCTGGGTGCTGGTGTGGAGATGGAGATCTCTGGGAGAGTTTTGCTGTTTGATATTATGTGGAGCTGGGAGGTCTCTTGTGGACCAGTGTCCTGAAGTTGGCTCTCCCACCTCAGAGGCACAGCACTGACTCCTGGCTGCAGCACCAAGAGCCTTTCATCCACACGGTTCAGAATAAAAGGGAGAAAAAGTAGAAAGTAAGAAAGAAAGAAAGAAAGAGGATAAAATAAAATAAAGTAAGATAAAATAGTTATTAAAATAAAAAATTATTAAGAAAAAAATTTTAAGAAAAAAACAAGCAAACAAAAAAAAACGGACATATAGAACCCTAGGACAAATGGTGAAAGCAAAGCTATACAGACAAAATCTCACACAGAATCATACACATACACACTCACAAAAAGAGAAAAAGGGGAAAAAAATCATAAATCTTGCTCTCAAAGTCCACCTCCTCAATTTGGGATGATTCGTTGTCTATTCAGTTATTCCACAGATGCAGGGCACATCAAGTTGATTGTGGAGCTTTAATCCGCTGCTTCTGAGGCTGCTGGGAGAGATTTCCCTTTCTCTTCTTTGTTCGCACAGCTCCCGGGGCTCAGTTTTGGATTTGGCCCCGCCTCTGCGTGTAGGTCGCCGGAGGGCGTGTGTTCTTCGCTCAAACAGGACGGGGGGTTAAAGGGGCAGCTGCTTCGGGGGCTCTGGCTAACTCAGGCCAGGAGTGGGGCGCTGGCGGGGTGGGGACATTGCACCAGCCTGAGGCGCGCCGTACGTTCTCCCGGGAAAGTTGTCCCTGGATCCCGGGACCCTGGCAGTGGCGGGCTGCACAGCCTCCCCGGAAGGGAGGTGTGGATAGTGACCTGTGCTCTCACACAGGTTTCTTGGTGGCGGCAGCAGCCTTAGCATCTCATGCCTGTCTCTGGGGTCCGAGGTTTTAGCCGCGGCTCGCGCCCGTCTCTGGAGTTCCTTTAAGCAGCGCTCTGAATCCCCTCTCCTCGCGCACCAGTAAACAAAGAGGGAAGAAAAAATCTCTTGCCTCTTGGGCAGGTTCAGACTCTTCCCCGGACTCCGTCCCGGCTAGCCGTGGTGCACTAACCCCCTGCAGGCTGTGTTCACACCGCCAACCCCTTCAAACTATTCTTATAAAACTTTGGAGCTTGCTTGATAGACTGTTTCACATATCCTTTACAGTGTCCATTTGGCCCTGGGGGTGGAAGCAGCTCCTTTCATCTTACACAAGAATGGGGTTGAAGAAATGTCTGAGAGGGAATTAGTCTCCCAGAAAGTCCAGGAGAACTGTGTGTGTGGAAGGCCATAGATTCAAGTTTCTGCAATTGGGCTTCTCCAAGGTGATAATTGCTAATGGCATATATTTCCCAGGGAAACCGAGTTAGGTTCCTTCATTCAACCCCTGAGAGAAAGGAGATGGCAAATGCAGGGTCTGTTGTGTACCTTGCTTACTATTGTATATCCTCTGCTTTGCAGCATCTGACAAATAATAGGTGCTCCATAAATATTTGTACAATAGAATTGAAATGTATTAAAATGTATTAAATGCATTGGCAAGGAAATAGTAGCATTGGTAGTAGTAATAGCAGATTTGGGGGACTTAGGTAAATTCCTTATATTCTTGTACCACTTTCTGAAGAAAGTATCAGATTTTTTCTTCTGGTTATGATTAAGGAAGATTGTTTTCCCTAGGGTACTGTGAAAGAAGCTGGGAATTTGGTTGAAGCTGATCTCTGCTAAGAGATTCAGGGGTCAGAATGGAAAATCTCACCTCAGTACATTTTAGGATTAGGTGCTTTCTCAAATAAATCAATCCTTTCCCTGAAGCCTCTGGCCACTGATGCTGGACACAAGATACTAGATTTGATACACAAGTAGGCAATTCAACTGTGACCATTGCTTTATTCCTCCTTGGAATTTACATATAAATGTAACTTTTTAAAATATAGTTTCACCAATTATGAAAAAATGGCTATTTTGGATAATTACATGAAACGTCAAATAGAAATATTCTGTAACTGGTAACAGTTACTGACGTCAAATTGGCGTTATTGCAATGTTTCGTGTACCCTCGACAGTTTTTTAAAAGCCCAAAACATTTTATTTTAATCAGGAAGAAAACAAGGTATGTCACAGATAAAAATAATGCACATATTTTTGTGCTTATTATTTGAAGAAAGGAGAAACATCTGAAATCTGTTTGCTAACTACAGTATAATACAAATTAGCCTGCAGGCACTGTGTGCTGTATTCTGTCTGCTTGCCAGCCCCGCTTAGTCCCAACGTATTAATGAGCAAGTACAAGTATTTGAACAATCAGCATTTCCGCATTTGCATGCAAACTCTCATGCTGTGTAATTATACACAGAGCTGGCACTCAAATTAATTAAAGCTGATTTCTCTGTGACTGCAAACTGGTCATATCCTCAGCTTCGCCTTCTTATGAAGTTATCACTCTACATTCAACATGACACTTCTGTCCCTGGCATTCTTAGTAATGCTAATATTCGACAATTGTGAATCCAGAAATATTTTAGATTGCAGCTGACAATGGCTATGTGTTCTTGTGCTTTTCCTCTCCTCCCTATTTTCCCCTTTCTGGTATAAAGATAAAAAATAGCTCTTGAATGCCTGCTTTGTAATTATCTCAAATAATAATGCAAACAAATTATATATATTGTTTCAGCTCATTTCCTCCCCTCTTTTATGATTCCACCCACTTGATTAGCACTTACAAACAATTCATCAAGCTTTAAAAAAAACTGTTTATTTGATACTAGCAAACAATTAGTTTTGATGGTTTTGGTCTTAATTCTGAAAAGGCTTTAACAAATGCTGTTTTATTTTAATAGATAAGGATCTCGTAATTCAGGATCAGGGAGATTAGGAGAGAAGGAAGCAGCAATGACTACTAGATTTGATTAAGACTTTTTCAATCCTCATCAAACAGAGACCATTATTTGCCAAAGAGATCCGTAAATGTTAACTTCTAGAGCAGAAGACTTTCCTTAGCTTTTCCACAGTAAAGCCATCTCCTTTTGGTTTCTCAGTTCCTCCGAAGTTACTCTTTCTGTGACAGTTTCTTTGAAGAGACATCCTTAGAGCAATTAAGATAACATCACGATTCTGTTTCATAAATTTAAATCTCCGAATACAGGTGGCTACTAAAACCGTCTTCATGTAGGGCCCTGGGAGATGATCTGCTTTGACACATTGTTCTGAAATCACTTCTTACCACTCAACCGCAGTTCACCATCACCCCATTTCTCTGTATCCCATCAACAGAAACAACACAGACAGCTATTGCAGGGGCTGGATGTCTCTTTTCAGAGCAGGCACCAAACAATTCTATCCCTCAAGTTCAAGATCCTGAAATACACTGCCAAGAAGATTGCCTCAGCAATCTACATTTGAGAGGGAAGACTGAGTAGGGAATCGCCTTATAATCTATCTCTAGTGATCACAAGAGATATAATTGCCCTTACCTTATCGGTAGTACTTCTGGGTCCACACAGAACATCAGTTAGCAAACTCCCTTCAAATTCCAATTGTCATACAATGAGAAAAGAGTATCTTTCCCGGAGAGGCTCTGGGGAGATCACAGTCACAACACTATTATCGTGATCCGAAGTCTGCCCTTCTGTCTTGTCATGAATTTCCTATGCAGACAGGTGTCATACTGACATGAATTTTGTTGCCAAGTACACTTTAAGAGTGGGTGTGGCTGTGATCATGTAGCCAGTTCCACCAGTCTCTAAACCCTCACAACTTTCATTGCTTTCGATATTTCACTCAAGTACCCAGTGACTTCATGGGTTACCCACGCACTGGACCCGACTAATAGAGGTGTGGGAACAGTATCGAGTTAAGCAGCACGGTCATCGTAGTACACAATGCTCATTGCTACTGGCAAATACCTGTTTGCTGACTCAGGATTGGACTGCACTGAGCAGGACCAGGCAGTTCTACTGCTTTCTGTTTGCTTCCTTTTTAGAAACTATCCTCTTCTAATTAACCATTCAGCAAAAATAGATTCTTTGTGATATTCATTCCTTAAAAATATAGCTTTTTTAAGCATAGAGAATTACTATATTTTAACCTTTTTAAAAACAAGCACTCTCAAAACAAAAGACAAAGAAAATTGGAATTCCCCAAATAATTAAAACAAACATCACTGCATATGTTGTACATTTTGCTCTTAAATTTTCTGATAGCAAATCAAATAGTTATGCTTCTTTTACTTTTTCTTAAAAGAAAAGGATATCCAATAAAGATGTTAAAAAAAAAGAAAAGGATAATAGGAGAAATGTTCTGTAAACATCTTAGGAAAAGGGAAGCTTTTCCTCTTTACAGAGTAGTAGAATAGCTGGTACTCAATGATTTTTTAATTGATGGTAGTATTAAAAAAAAGTTGATTGGCTACATATTTTTTTATAGGAATAGGAAAAATGAAATTCAGGTATGGAAATAGCAAGACAGGATTTTAGAAACCAGCCAAAATTTTATGTTTTATTAATCATTGTAAGTGTAACATGATCAGAACAAAGTCTAGAAAATATGGGTCTCAATATGTATAAATGGTATGTCTTTGACTTACAATTTCTACCCACTTTATCAATGTCCTCTGGAAGTGGTAGAATATTAATTTTCTCAGACCCTTTAATTCCTCAATGACATTTAAATCAAGCAAACTGTTTTGCTTTTTTTTTTTTTTGGATTGATTTATTCTCAAATATCAAAGTTTGGTCCAAAATCCTACCCAAAGCAGGGTCCTATATAATACTGTTTTTCTTCAACTTGCCCACCATCTAGCATAAAATTGATGTGTAGTGATATGCAATAAATTTTTGCTAAGTAAATGTTTAGCTATACATTTTAACTGTGATGTGGATATTGTAAATGATATAAATCAACTAACCTGCAAACTCTTGAAGCCTTCCTTTCTGAACAGGGCTTATACAGGTTTGCACATAAATGTGAATGGTAATCATTTGTTAAATAAATTGAAATTAAATAACTTTGAAGAGAATATATTACTAAGTCTAAGACAATCCATTCTCATGTTAAATAGAGATCTTCCTTATATTTGACCAATATCTTCCTGAATTGTCCATTCTTTGGTATGATTTTTTTCTGAAGCTTCATGAAGTTTTGAGGATAAATTTAATCCTTATTCCACATGAAAGTTATTCAACTATTTGAAAAATGACTATCCTTTTTCCCTAAGTCTACTCTTTTTTCAACTTGAACATTCCTTTAATCATTCTAATATGAGATGGCTTTTAAGGCCTCTCCCCATACTGGATAGATTCCAGTTTGTCCACGTCTCTTCGAAATGTGGCATCAGAACTGAATGCATTGCTTGAGATGTGGTCTAATTATGCAAAGTAAATGGGTACGGATGCCTGCCTTGTTCTGGACTCTATTTCTAACAATTTAGAATTTTCTGAAGGCAGGAAACATACTCTGAGGAGGGGTTAGTATCATTATCATATTTTTAGTTGCTGAACTTTTATGAAACTAAAATGTCAAATTTTTTCATACTAAATTCTGTCTAATCAAATCTCTTGCAACTTCTTCTTGTTGCAATTGATATTTTGGATTGAAATCATGGACTTTCTATCCATCCATGTTAGAGCTTATCTTTGGTATTGGCCCATTGTTCTAATTATTTGTGGCAGTTTTGAATCTTGATTTTGCTATCCAGTGTCTTGGTTGCTATATTTCATTTTGTGCCATTCTTTAAAAGACGTCTGAGTGGCTACTGTGGGTCAGGCACTAAATCAGGCAGTGAGGATACCAAAAGCAAGAAGACATGATCATTTTCCCAAAAAAGCCCATAGCATAGCAAGGAGACTGCCAAAATTATTATTATTATTTCTTCAAATCACTGGCATAAAAAAAGTGCTAGTGTACCTCTCAGAGATCTCTCTTCAGATTGAAAACCAATCAGCCTTAGCTAGTGAGAATGAAGTATAACACCTATCATTTTTATTGAGCACTTATTTAAGTAAAGGTAAAAAGCACCTCAGGTACATTATGCCATTTAAGAAGCACAATGTCTTTGTGATATAGATAGTTGTTAAGCCCTTGTTACAGTTGAAGGGATTAAGGTTCAGGAGTTTATGCAAGTTGCACAAATTTACATAGCTGATAAGTTGCAGGGCTTCAATCTGAACCACCAAAGCTGTGTGACTCTAAAGTTCATACTTAGATACTCAAAAGAGGTAATTCTGCCATTTTTTAAAACTTCCTAACCATACTATAAACTAGCTCTAACTTATCTACTAAGAATGTATGAGTACTTTGATTAAAAGACTTACCAAATTTAAACTCTCTTTTGAAGAGTAAAAGTAAATTAGTGTACTTGGGGTTGCTGTGTTCTTAGCGAACCCATACTAATTCTTAATAGTCATTGCCATCTTCTCAAAATGCTCACTTTTACTTTAATAATCCTGTCTAAATTTTGCTAGGGCCTCAGGTTAAACTCACTCATTTGCAGTTCACAGAATCTTTCTTTCTTTCCTAATAAAATCAGGTCAGCGTCGACTCATGTCCAGTTTGCTTAATTCTGCCCCATTCTCTGTGATACCGCAAAAATAATTGGCGTAGGTTCCATGAATACATCTGAAGTTCTTTCTTTCCTGAGAACACTAGGGCATATTTATGTAGCTCTCAGCTTCACCTTCTTCGGGTTCGCTTCTTGTAATGGGACTTATTGGAAGTAAAGTGAAGATTGAATTTTTCTGCACAAAGTCTTACACTTAAGACACACTTCAAAAGTATTTGCTGAAAAAAATCTACATAATGGAGAGGGGAAAAAAGCTCCACAAACCTGTTTTATGAAAAAGAAAAAAGACCACTATTTTTTGCCTTCTCAGGAGGAGCAATTCTTATATCACACACGAATGGTTCTTTTGTTAGGGAAAACAACTAGGCAAATCTGGACAAGGCATTCAAGTGGAGAAAGTCAAGTCTTTTTGGGCATAGCCCGATGGGCATCACTGGATAAAGACACAGCTAAATTTCTGTATAATGAATTATAAACAATTTGTCAGTCTGAGAAACAAGACTTGGCCGTGGGAAGAAGGGGAAGAGATATGAAAAGTGTAGTGGTGTGAGATGTTGCCCAAGAACATGGCAGAAAGCCCAGAGCACAACACAGGACTACAGCCAGGGAGAAATTCTGAAGCTGCTTACACTCAAATCTCAAAATATCGCTGCCCCGGCACTGTGCTAACCCAAGAGGCGACACTGGAACGATAATACAGAACAAGGTCCTTTTCTTCAAGATGGAAATACAGTGAATGATCTCAATTTTGTAAAATGAAAAATATTTTTAGAAGAGGAAATAGCTTCTGGGTTTTTTCTTTTTTTGAGCACTTTTATTAATTCAGTTTGAGTGGGTATTAGAAAATACTAAAGCCTTTATCTTATAATTTTCTATTAATATGACTTTTTCCTAAGTGTACTTTTATTATAGTATATTTTTAAGAGCAGTATTAATTCTTTTACAGAATAGTATATATTTTTATGACATAGAGAGGCCAAAGATTATTTCTGGTAGATAAGGGTAGAAGAAAGGAAGGTATGCTATCAAGACAATGTAGAGTCCCCCAGATGTGAAAGATTTTTGAAAATGTTATTCCATTCTACCTAGAAAAGACTAAAGTATCAGTTTTATATGAATTTCATAGAAATAACCAAAAAATTAGCAGGAAATAAAGACTTGCTGAGAAAATTTTTTTTTCCAGAAGAACATTGAGCTATTAACTCAATATTTCTAAAATATTTTAATAAAATAAATATATGTTAATAAAAATAATAAATTCTGATGGATAAAATATAGATTATATTAAAAGAGATATACATATATGTGTGTGTATGTAACAGAAAATTTAACATTCACAATTTTAATCACTGTTCAACCGTATAGCTCAGGGAACTCTACTCAGTGCTCTGTGGTGACCTAAATGGGAAGGAAATCCAAAAAAGAGGGGATATATGTATACGTATAGCTGATTCACTTTGCTGTACAGTAGAAACTAACACAACATTGGAAAGCAACTATACTCCAATAAAAATTAATTTATAAAAAAATCACTGTTCGAAGGTAAAAATTTGTTGCTGAGAATGGTTCTCTTTGGTAATATGCAGTATTGGAAGCATCAGCACAGTAGTATTATGCTAATGCATTACGGCTGGAAGATGAACCTCACTGAAAAATTTAAGAAACTGAATACTGAACCGTTAGTTGCAGAAGGGCAATTACGGGACCGAATCTGGTTTCATTATCTAAGATGAGTGAGAATAAAATGCAAAACTGAAACATAAATGATGCAGTGCCTATTAGCTATGAGATTTCTTTTTTGTTTTAATTATCTAACTTTTCATTAATAAGTGTTTTGAAATATATAAGCCTTTCTTTGATGCTGGCTATTTCAAAGAAAAATATTATATGGACTTATAATAATTCTAATAGCTAACTTTTTTATTATCATGTGCCAGGTATTGTGCTAAACATTTTACATATATTTTCTCATTTATTACTACCACAACTCTATGAAGTAGATGATATTATCATTTCCCTTTAACAGAGGAAAAAACTGAGGCATAGAGAACTTAAGCAACTTGTCCAAGGACACACTGTTAAGCAAATAATTGAGCTAGGATTGAAACTCAGGTAGAATCTGCAGACTCTATGCTACCTCTATTAACTTATTTTGCATCTAATGTGCGCTTTCTTTATGCGCCCACTATGTTCTTAAGTGTTTTTCATATGATCTATACCCTCATGAAGGAGAAATTCAGCTTCCTAATTTATTTTGTCATGCTAAATGGTCCTTAATATCCTATTCAAATTGAGTATAAAATATACTTGTGTCCATTAGGACTCAGCTCAAGGGCCAACTTATTTATGGAACTTTTGTTGATTTCTTTGGGCACAGCTGACCACTGACTTCTTTGTACACCCCGTACTCTGCACAGATGCCTATATATGCCCATAATATCCACTGCACCTCTTTATTTGCATACCTACTTATCTCCGGGGCCTAGCTTGGGGTTGGAACATAGTAGGTGTTAAAGAACATTCGTGGAACAAATCAATAACTGGGGCTACTCCTTATCTTTTCTTCATTATTTTTCAACACATAATTTTCCCTGCCAGGCACCAATTTGTCCCCTGCTGGGGGAAAGCAGAGTACTGCCTTCTCTAGACTTTGAATTAGTGTTTTCCCTGCTTACTAAACTAAAGTGCTAAAGAAACATGAGTTTCTCTGCTCAAGCAAGGAGTGTTTTTTTTTTTTTTTCTTTTTTTCTTTTGGTACGCGGGCCTCTCACTGCTGTGGCCTCTCCCGTTGCGGAGCACAGGCTCCAGACGCGCAGGCTCAGCGGCCATGGCTCACGGGCCCAGCCGCTCCGCAGCACGTGGGATCCTCCCAGACCGGGGCATGAACCCTCGTCTCCTGCATCGGCAGGCGGACTCTCAACCACTGCGCCACCAGGGAAGCCCCAAGGTGCGTTTTTGATAAATAAATAAGTTAAAAATACCAAATCAGCAATCTTCTTGTTGGATTACCTCAAAGAGAAGTTGCCAAAGCTTGCCCACATTACCTCTGATAGATGTGGCTCAGTGCCATTCTCCTCAAAATCTTAATTATTAAGTGATCTGACCCATAGTTTAAACAGAGAAGGAAGCTGTAATGTTTTTTACCCTAGCATAGACCTGGGGAGAAGAGTAAGTCAAGTGCAGACTCATGTGTTAGCATACTACTACTCTTTCCTCTCTTCAATTCATTCATCTGACATTTATTAAATTAATGACAGACTAACTAAATGATGGCATGTGAAGGGGTGGGAAGCTGCAGGTGGGCTCTGAGATGGCTGCAGAGAGCAGGGGACCTTCGAGTGAAGCACTAGGATTAAGGTTTAGTCAAGAAAAGGGAGAGTAGCAAGTGGACAGTATGAATAGTACCAGGAACAGCACCAATCACATGGGGACACATGCCCTCTTGGGCAACTGTGAGAAGTACACTGGAGCAAAAGGTTCTTGGAGGGGAGAAGAGATGGACATGTAGCCACACATTCTGCTGTGAACATTTTATGATAAAAGGATGTAGCAGAACTGCACTTTAGGCCTACCTCTGTCATGACCTCAAGGCATGGCCTTATGAAAGTTCTTTTACACCAGAAGTGCAGAAATCAATTGCCTAAAAAGGCCAAGCAAGTAAAGATTAATGAGTGAGGAGACTGGGGATAAGTCAATAGGAGGTAGTAGTAGTATGCTGCTATGCGGGATAAGGGCCCAGTGTTATCCAGTGGTACCAGAACTTTCAACTTTTCTATATAAGTCAGATATCCAGCTTTTTTTTTAATGTGAAATCTCCAATTTTTAAAGTATTGACAACTAATCTAATGTTTTATTAAATATTATACTGGGAAAAAACAAATAACCATGTTACCATTCTACAATCCCTTATTTTAACTTTCTATTCTATAAAATAACACTTGCTCTATCTTCCTCAGAAAGATTATTAGAAAGATCAAATCATCTTGCAGATAAATATGTAGAGAATTAGTGTGCTGTAGCAATTAAAATATCATTTGTATTATTATTAATGTCACCAGTTCTTATTTTTTCAATAAGCTGATTTGTGTCTCACTTACTCTTCCCCATCTTTGCCTTTATCTAACACTAATCCAAAAAGAGCATGGCGTACCATAACCTGACATCAAAGGAATCAGTCCAACATTGTTTATTGCTAGGTGAAGGTTAGTTGGTACCTTTGTTATCCCACCTGACTCAAGTTATTTGAGCATTGGCTCTTCCTTTGGCAGTAGGATAGGTATAAACACTTTTAAAATACTTTATCTGGGCTTCCCTGGTGGCGCAGTGGTTGAGAGTCCGCCTGCTGATGCAGGGGACACGGGTTCGTGCCCCGGTCTGGGAAGATCCCACATGCCACGGAACGGCTGGGCCCGTGAGCCATGGCCGCTGAGCCTGCGCGTCCGGAGCCTGTGCTCCGCACCGGGAGAGGCCACAACAGGGAGAGGCCCGCTTACCGCAAAAAAATAAATAAATAAAATAAAATATTTTATCTAATTTGATTATGCATATATGCCATTTTGCCTTGGCCTACATAACTTTGGATAATCAAAAGTCTAAAAAAGAAAACTAAGAGTAGACATTACCCAAACATACTGGTATGAGCTATCAAAATACTCTCTATTTTTAAATTATTATTTCTTTTCTACAAAGTAGAGATTCTCTTATACTTACACAGTTTTTGGCCAAAGTTTTGTTTCTCCTTACCCAATTTGTAAGCTAAACAAAACAAGCAGAGTTGATACCAACAAATACTAAAGACGGATCCTAGAACTAAAAATAATTAGATGTTGGCAGAGCTCCCCAACTGAACTTGCAGAATCTCTTTAACTTTTAAGTCATTAAACAGGATTTATTTCATTTGTCTGAAATGATTTTAGTGTGGTCCTGACAAACAGTGACCTCTCAGATTTTCTGTGCATGTTCCTGTGCTGGTTGAGAGGTCTGTACAATTTTCATAGAATATATTCAGATTCTCTGTGGCATGTGTGCTCTTTTAAGAAACCAAAAATCTCATAAGCCTCCCATAAATTTTACCCTGCTGCTGATTGGAACTTCTTCAGAAGCAGCACCAGAATAACCAGGTCTTCTTTAAGTGCTTCTGTAAAGACTTTATTTCAGGATCTGTGGTTGAGGCTTTCACTGCAGGCAGCCCAATAAGGTTTAGATTAAAAATGGGAAAAAAAAAAAAAAACCCTCTTGAAGTAGAATTCTGAATGTACCTACCAGCAAGAGTGAAATGAATCACATGTTTCCTGTAGGTGACATTTTACTCTATGTCTTAAGGTATCTCAGCAGGAAAAGTGTAGGTTTGCCTAGAGAGAAATGTAGGAAAAATTTACAAAGAAATGGAAAACCTAGAAATGAAGAGGGCAGGTTGCCAATTCTGTGATTTTTAATTAGGAATATTCAAAAACTGAGCCCTCTGTATAGATAGCCAAAACCACCTTTTATACTTCCTGGAAATAGGGTGGCAACTCCATTTCATCCTCTCCAAGACAGTCCTGGATTTCATGATGAATAGAAGTGGGGTACTGAATTGTACATTCTGAATGAGGCTAAAAGCAAACTGAATATTGGGAAGATCAAATCTATGGCATCTGCTGTTGGTAGTCTGGGTCACAGTGAGAGAGAATTGGAAGTACTACTCCATTTGCTCAGTATCAACTTATTTCCCTTTTTCTTTGTCCTCTTATTTTTGTGAATAAGTGGGAATCAAAGAAAAATTTGGGACAGAATTAGAAGAGCCTCAGATGTTGGGGGATGGAAGAAACAGAGTCTGAGTTTCAGGTGTCTACAAGAGATAGATCTCATCCAAAGACTGGATCTTATTGGGAAAACAAAAGGGCATTGTGTTTGTGAAAACTCCAGTAGGACTACCCTCAAGAGAGTTGCAAAATCACAGTCTGATGGAGCTTTAGGAAATCTGTAAGATCAAATCAATCAAAAACACTTAACCTAAGCTTCAAACAAACTTCTTTCTTGGCTTTTGATGACCTTTCCTCCCATTCCACTCCTGGGAGTCATTTCTGAAGTTTCAACCCTTTATTCTGTCACCTACAAGGCCCCTTCTCCAGCCACATCTGGGGTGGGTGGAATGGAATGGCAAAACAATAGGTTTGGTTGTGGTATGGTTCTTATATTCTCCAGGGGTCTCGGTCATTAACTTTTGCGTTTACATCGCAAAATGAGGATGTGCAATATGTTTTGCAAATCTGAGGCCTCACATAACATCTTCCCCTTCTACAAACAGATCAACTGATTGAATCTCTTTTCCTAGTTGAGTGTCTCTGCCACAGGTCTGGGAACTTCTTAAAGAAAGAGACTGTGTTGTATATTTCTGAAATCCAGAAGTACCTTTAGTATAATAGGCACTTCATAAATCTATGTTGAGTAAAGAAACAAATCTTAAAAATTTAATATCCTCTTAGATGCTCATTTAGCATAGTTACAGGTTAGAGATAAGGAAAGAAGTATTATATCTCAGGAAAAGTAAGGAGGCACATTTATAATGTAAACTTAGTCCTAAGTCAGACTAAGATTCACTATGTGATGAAGGCTGACAAATCCTATATTTTAGTTATAATCATTAGCCAAAGTAAACTACTGTATTTCCTTTTCATTAAAGAAAGTATTTGAAAACATCTTGTATAAGGCAATAATTCTTAAGATTTGGGGGGGTTATAAATCCTTTTGGGAATTCAAGGAAAGCTATGGACTCATGAGGAAAAAGTGCACATTCACATCAAGCAACAAACAAACAAACAAAACAAGAAAGCTTGTTCATGAAGACCCTGAAGCACATTCATGGACAAACCTGTGTCCCACGTTAGGAATTTTCATAGAGGGAGAGCCGTTGAGTGGTGACCTTCAAGGTCCAGAAGAGGGCTTTCAAGAAAAGGTTTAGAACAACAGACTTGTATACAGCATAATCACAAATGCCATCCATTCCGAGAGACTGATCTGAAAGGAACAAATATGCACAGGGAGCTGCCCCCTCTCTGTGGAGGTGATGGAATTTTCATGCACACCCCACAGGGTAGAAGCGTTCAAAGACGCTTGTTTAAGCCAGATGACACGCAGATGTATTATGGCCACATCACACTGTCCTCGCATCCAAAGAGACACACACAGTAGGCTCACTGTGCTGAAACACATTAAACATACCCCATGTATGGGGTTTGTGTCCTGGAAGCTTAACATAAAGCTTAAGATATTTCCTAAACAAATTAAATGAGAAATTACTGTCATTAATCACCTTCTGATTCTTTAAAATGTTTTTTCCTTGTACCTAAAATTTAAGCCGATTACCAGTCATTCCCAGAGATTCAAAGGCGAGGGAAGGACTTGCAAGAGAACAGTCCGCATCTCAGTTGTCCTTTCTGACCCCTGCACTCTCCTCTTCCCAGCAACGGCTTCCTTCCCCTAATAGTTTCCTCCTTGCAATGGCAGAAAATAAATAGTGAACTTCCTAACGGAGCCAATTTCAATTTGCCAAACTAGAATCTGGAAGGTTGCTGTTTAAAATGCTTTTGTAGCCAAACAGATGTATTTCTAAATTTTACTTCACTTCATTCACTGGCTTCTCCTCCACTATATTTAGGATTCTTTGCTCATTTTCTTGTCATTTTCCATTTCGTTGCTTTTGTTTCATATTTGAGTAACTGTAGGTCAAATGTACTCCAGACTATTCTGTTAAAGACATGTGAAAATCAAATAGAAACTGCATGATTAACGATATGAATCATCTGTTTTTTAAAAACAGGAAAGTAAATAAGTGCTTAGCAAAGCCCCACCTGCTTTGCTGCTGTTGTGGTGCTGTGCATATCATAAGGAAAACAATTCCCCCTTCTCAAGGCCGAACTAAAATTAGGCTCCACCTGCAAGATGTTAATGAAAACTTACACAGCTGCATTCCAGAAACAAGTTACCCAGATTGCTTTTGGAAAGCTCTGTGTAAAAGCAAACTTGTTAGTTTGCCTAATTCCCAAAATGTACTATTAATTTTAATGGCAATTATTAGCACAATAACCAACTGATAAGTAATCTCAAAATAGATCCAGTATTATCAAACAGGAAATATACTGTAATTTTAACCACACATCCTGCTGGGTTTAACCCCTTACTCACAAATGCACACTTCCTGTCTCTTTTTCGGCACTTGCATTCAAACGGAAGACATGAGAACAAATGAAGTCGCTGGAATGGGCTGCAAACAGTTCCAGTTTGTAAGGGGCTCCCCTTATCCACATGCTGCTTAATGGGAAAAAGGATGGGAAGCACATACTTCCTTTGCCCTTGATTCCTTTTGCAGATTCTCAAGCTTTCTTTGGAAAGAAGCCTCAAATCAAAACTAAATCGCATCAGATTCACATCCACCCTTTTCTTGCAGATTTAAGACAGTGGCAGCTCGTGCATGCTCATCAGAAGATACGATCTTCCCCAGTCCATCTCCAGGTCAAGCCTTCACAGCTTTGTTCTACAGGCCAAATGGCTCAAACTTAATCCCCATTAACTTTTCCAGATCATACCTGTAGTGCTTACCCTTGGACAGAAAGATGTTACAGTTTAATTATTTACTAAATTACGTGTGTCAAAAATTAAAGAAGCTGCCATTTGGAGATGGAGAATCTCTGCTTTTCGAAAGTCCCAGCCTTGAAAAAAAAAAAAATCCCTCTTCATCATTTCCTTTGCTTGCAATTTAGTCCTATCAAAGGAGCAGGAAATGCTGACAGTTGTTCTGATTTGATCTATGTTCCCGGTGTTGCATGTGCTGTATAGCTTCTTAATATTTTCACAATTACACCTTCTTAAAGGATCTTCAGAACAATTAAAACAATGTTTCAAAGTCAAACAGGCTCAATTAGATCTGGAGCAGCAAATTCAGTTTCTGTTGGAGATTAAATAATGAAGTAAATAACAATGCTAGCAAGTAGAAGGCTGCCTTTCATTAGCCTATCTGATTTCATTAGCCTAATTCACACTATTAATTATTGGTCTGATGAGATCATCAATGTAAGTATGCCAGCCACATGATGGTTGCATTTGGGGAATATTCAGTCTTTTTCAAGCCTTCTACATGGCCCTCAGATGATGTTCCCATTTCATTTCCATTTCAGGCTGCTGCCCTACTCAATAGATGTATCTGAACCTCCTATGAAAGCAACATTGCCAGAATAAACATTTTGTTTATGTACACAGTCCTGCTTGCAACTCTCAACAAAGAAATATAAAAGGAGATTTAAGTTTTTATTCCTAGATAGTGAACTCCTGTGTGTTTCTACAATGCAGGTCATTACAGATGCGGCTGCCCCCTGAGATCGAGCAATTCTCGTGCCCGTGGTAACAAAGGGCTGAGGATCTGGCAGTGAGGTAGTGGACTGGGCCACTTAGATAAGTTTCATTCACTGTAGGAGCCCAAGGGAACAGTGCATCAAGGCACTGCCCTCGGTTCATGGTGTAACTTTACACTATTTTCCCTTTAAGTCGCTACTAATCCTTTGTGTTTACATGTTTTTTGGGGGCTGCATCAGAGAAAAGCAGTGTGAAATTGCCTGAAAGCCTCCTTATAAATAAGACTTGCAGGACTCCCCTGGTGGCGCAGTGGTTAAGAATCTGCCTGCCAATGCAGGGGACACGGGTTCGAGCCCTGGTCCGGGGAAATCCCACATGCCGTGGAGCAACTAAGCCCGTGCGCCACAACTACTGAAGTCCGTGCCCTAGAGCCCGTGCTCCGCAACAAGAGAAGCCACTGCAATGAGAAGCCCGAGCACTGCAAGGAAGAGTAGCCCCCGCTCGCCGCAACCAGAGAAAAGCCCACGCGCAGCGATGAAGACCCAACGCAGCCAAAAAATAAAATAATAAAATAAATTTTTTTTAAAAAAAGACTTACAATATAGACCAGGTGTGTTATTGAAAAGACTGAGAGAAATGCCCTTGAGGGCCCCAAGAACCATTTTACAAGGCTCCCACTGTGATTTTTTTTTGGTCTCTATCTAATGACTGCTAAAAAAAATTACTAACTAGGTTAAAAATCTCCCTGGCCCCAAATTCAGTTGGAAACAGAGCCTTAGCATTAACGTAAATCCTGTCTACATATTTACTAACCAATATTGCTTGTTTAAACTTCATCTTCTCTTTCTAGAAAATATCTTACTCCTTTGACAAACAGAAGAAGGAGAAAGCAAAAAAGCAGGAAACCTGCAACATCAGAGATTGGAACAGCAGACTAAGATTCCAGGGACTCTGGATTAGCTTCCTAAACTATGTACAGGGTACCAGTGTGAGCCATTCACATGCTTCATCTTCTTAGGTCAATTCTTTGAAGTGCTGTTTTTCCATTTTAAAGATGAGGAAACTGAGGCTGGTAAATGGCTAAACCATTCATTTAGCTTGGGAGTATCTTACTTTAAAAGAATCATGATTTTTCACTTATTGCCAATCAGAGAAGCTAAAAGAACTGCCTCTAATAGCAAAGAGGCCACAGAAAAACACTCTTCCCTCTTTACTCCCTTGGATTCTTCATTATCACCAGTGGATCTCTCATGTTCACTCCTAGGCTTCTGGAAGTTGGCCTGACCACCAACCCTATTCCTTTTATGAGAACACTAACTCCTTACACCTCCCATTTCCTAACACTCCTGTCCACCCCATCCTGTCCCCCTTCAGTTTTCCTAGTCTCTAAATCCTCATTTGGAAACAATTTCGAGGTCCACCTACTTTCCTGTGCATCTGTCTTTTGTAATTTAGAGGTTAGGGACTGTGTGTTTTCTACTTGTCATGTTTATCCCTTGTGGGTACCTAATAAATGCCAAATAATAGCAGCTTTATGACAGTGAAGAACCAGAAACACAGGTTCTTATATATAGTATTTCATCACCAGCAAGGAACATGTATTCACTGTCAGCAGCACTATACTAGGCACTAACTGAAGTTAATTACTGAAGCCGGATCCCTACATTATACACCAAGACGTTTTACTTTTCTCTCTTATTTTTTTTGACAAAAAAAAAAAATGGGATCGCCACTGAATCTTCTCATTAAATCCAAAGCATCCTGAAGATAGAAGCCAGTACATTTTTGTAGAAGGGGGGACCAAGGTACAAAGTGTGCTGAACGAGAACTCTCTGAGAGTCAGTGATGAGGCCCTTTACCAAAGTCAGTTGCTGCTGCATGCATCTTCTGCTTTCCTTTGTGCTCGCATGCCAAGGGAAAGAATAGATTATCTAAAATGTGTACTTTCTGAGAATAACAAAAACACCTCAGTGTTCATGATGTGTCTAAACAAGCAGAGTAAATTGAGACATTTAAACTCAGTAATTTAGGCCAAAGATACATTTGCCTGTAGTATCAATGTAATTGACTCAAAGGGGTTATTGTTATTGGGTTTTTTTGTATTTTTTTTTTGTAGACTTCCCTAAATAATGATCTGGATTTCATTTCTTTTGTTACCCTGTGTGGACAGAGGCTTCAAATATTCAGTAAAAATAAAACGCCAGTTGCAAATTTGGGACACATTAATTCATGAGCAGACTCACTGTAACATCATTGATTTATTGTTATTGTTCTCAATCATGAATTCAGTAAATATTTATCAAATACTACCTACCATATTCTTGGCTCTATGCTATACAGAGGAGCTCATAGTCCTGTGTAGAGACAGACATGTCAACAAGTGATTAATAAAATATGGTGTGGTATCATGGAAATAAGTCCTAAAGGAATGATATAAGTCCTAGAGGAATGATAAATTCTTCCTGTGTGCTCGGAGAAGGCGACATGTGGGAGGTGACATTTCAGCTGTGTCTTAAAGATGAATAGCTGTTCACTGTCAGAGTGTGGGAAATAGATCATAGGCAAAGGGAACAGCAAGTGCAAAGATAGAAGTCCTAGGAAAAGGATGGTATAGTGTGTCTACTACATAGGGTATATGATAAAGATAGAAAATGATGTTGAACTACTAATGATGAAGGCTCTTCTGTATCACTCTAGGGGGATTAAATTTCATTTTATGGGCATCAGGAAGTCATGAAGAGTTTTAAGGAGAAGGATAATACGATTACGTTTATTCTCTGGAAAGAAAATTCAGCATAAAGAATGGGTTGACAGTAGTTGAGTCTGTAAGTAAGGATGAATTACATGGCCGTTATTTTACTTAAGGCATAAGGAAATGAGGGCCTTTATTTGGGAAGTGCAAGAGAAGATAAAGAAGTAATTGAGAGATATTTACGAGGTAGAAATGACAGGACTTGAAAACTAATACAGCATGTGACAGAGACAACGTGAACATTTGTCTAGATGGTAACGCTCTTACTGGGAAATGATACTAACATTTTCTTGCACTCCAAATTTTTCAGGAACTGTACTGAGTTATTTTTCCATGTTAATTTATTCAAATCACAATAACAATGTGACATAGACAATAGGTAGTTTTATTCTAATTTTATATACAGCTCAGGAACGGGGAGACAGTTGTCCATTGTCACAACCAGAATATGACTGAGTCAGGATTGGAAACTAAGTCTTCTAAATAGTCATTGTGTTCTCCACAAGTTGCCACAATCCTCAGGTAGCATTAATGAATTCCTTCTGTTAAAGCCCTAATATAGATTTCTGAATCAAAGTAAATCATAAATTTGATTGTGTTATGACAAATGTAAAACTTTCATTTTGAATGAAATCATTTTTTTTCCTTAAACTGTTTATTGGTTCTTGTTAAATGCCTGGACAATTTTTTTTTTCTTTCTGCTAAACAGCAACCACAAAAACAGAAAACTTCTATTAACTGTTAAGAGTTTGTGATAAAAAAAAAATGGACATCTCTTTGCTAGGGAATAATTTTTGCCATGAAGGAGTCTGCTAGATATGAGGCCTAATACGTGGAGAGAGTAATACAGGTTTTCAAATAGCTAATCACTTGACTTCCATTTACTGCAGATTTGAGTTTCAATTTTTCAATATTACTGATTCAAAATATTTGGGGAAATATGTTATCAAATAGAAATATTTCTAAAGTTAGCTGAGCTAAGGTTTCTTTTTTCCTAGCAATCACAGTGGACTTTTATTACATAACAGGTTTAGATGGAAAAAAAAAGTTGTGCTCTTTTTAGGTTGAATTATTAAGTGCTCAGGGCAGTTAATTTTCCTCAGACATTTCTGCTTCTCTGTTAGATTATCTCATTTTAGTATGGTGGATTGTTCTATTTCCCAGTATCTTCTGTTGCTTTTGTGGTGATTTGGGAAGTTATTCGTTTGCAGGAGCTACTCACACCTGGCCTGAAATCTGTGAAAAAGAAATAGGATGAAAAAAAAATGACGTGCCCTCCAGCACTTTCTTCTTTCTTTCTTTTTTATTTTATTTTATCTTTTTATTTTTCATATGAAACATTTTCCTGTTGGACCTTCTATATACAGTTGGAGGATGCTTTTGATATGTAGATCAAGCAAAATGGTAAATACATAGCCCTCTCTTTTCAAACATTCCCTTACTCTACAATGTGCCTGTAGTGTCACTTTCTTTGATTTCCATGAGGCCTGCCCTTGGGTTTGTATTATAACTTGGTATCTTTCCATTGTCCCTTACCATAAAAATTCCTTTTAAGAAAGTACATTCAAAATTCAGTCCATCAAGCTTTAACTCCTCTTTCTCCTCCTTCCTTCTAGAAGATTTAGCGACTAAGTCTTTCTTTGATTTTTTTTCCCTGAATTTAAGGGTTCTCCACTTTCACTCCTAATTGCTACAATGTGGTGTCCCCTTTTGCCTGAGAGTAAACAAAAACAGAAACGAGCGTTGAAGAGACACACAGGCTCCAGAACTCATGTGCCTGACTAGCTGATGGATGGTAGGGTCTGGCTGTCAGGAATGAGAACCACCACACCATGCAAGCTCAGTTTCAGGACGGGCTCTATGTCAGGCACAGTGGTAGGGGTTTTACATGCATTAGAGTCCTTCAGCCACCCAGAAGGTAGACCTTATTATCATTTCCATTGTTTCAGATTAGGGAATCTAAAATCTAAAAAATCTGAAAGAATGAGGTAACTTTCTCAAGGTCAGTCAACTAGTAAGTGATAGAACCTGTTAGTAAACCAAAGTTTTGCTGAATTCTGTGCCTGAATTTAAATGACTAATTGATATTTTTCCATCTGAAAGTCTCTCAATGCCACTGTAAAACAGTTCCCTGGATTGGAGGGGTAGATTGTAATTACACCATTTCTTGAGTTCTAATTCTCCAGGGAGTGTATTTCCTCTGATGTCTATGGACTTGCTAACAATCTTAAAAACAGGGAAATTGGAAAAGTTGCCAATGTTACCCATTAAGAGAAAAAGGAAAGCAGAAAAGGAAAAACCTATATATTTTACTGCAAATATTAAAAATTGAAACTGGAGCCAGAGGATAAGCATTGTTTAATGTTGGCTCTGATTTTCTATTGGCCTGTCTTATTTAGTTTCCTATAATAGCAAACAGGATAGAGAAATGATAATTAGGTGTATTCTTTATTATGTGGTAGATTGGCTAATACAGTATAGCACAAATACATCTTGACATACCAGCAATACAAATTCCGTGACCTATCTATTAAGTATACGTAATTTTATTTATTTTCAAGGCAAGAGAGGTAAATGTGTGAAATTTAAAAATAAGAAAAACACCATTAAATTTTTTTAAATTTCTGTATTTTAAAAATACAGAAATAAAGTTCCATTAGATATAAAATGTATTTTAAAATGTGATTTTATTTTATCTAAATTGTATTTAAATGTTAAATTTTGAAATGTTTCCAGGGCCTTAATAATTTATAAAATCATTTACCATGGGTCATTTCTTAAAAGGTCAATATGATGATTTGGTGATCTTAATAAATAAAGTGGATCACCCCACAGTGCATTCATCCATGGTCTTTGACAATTATAAAGGTTCAATTCAAACATTATATACTACACCACTATTATTAGAAAGCACTGGGTTAGGCTCTTAAAAAAATAACAATAGAAAATAAATTTAAATAAAATTTTAAATTTAAAGTTAAATAAATTAAATGAATAATCAATAATGATTTTTGTTCCTTCTAGAAGCACACATATCTAGTTGCACTTCACAAAGATTATATATAATATAGACATATTGTTAGATGTGCATAAATTCTATTGTACAGAAGAATGAGAGAATAATTCTGACTAGTGAAATAGAGGCTTCCTGGAAGAGAAGGGATTTTTCTGGGTCATGAAAAATGAATAGGATTTTGAGAGGTAGGTATGACTTGACAAATATTGTTACTTAAGATCAGTTAGGGGCTTCCCTGGTGGCGCAGTGTTTGAGAATCTGCCTGCCAATGCAGGGGACACGGGTTCGAGCCCTGGTCTGGGAAGATCCCCCATGCCCGCGGAGCAACTAGGCCCGTGAGCCACAACTACTGAGCCTGCGCGTCTGGAGCTTGTGCTCCGCAACAAGGGAGGCCGCGATAGTGAGAGGCCCGGGCACCGCAATGAAGAGTGGCCCCCGCTTGCCACAACTAGAGAAAGCCCTCGCACAGAAACGAAGACCCAACACAGCCAAAAATAAATAAATAATAATTAAAAAGAAAAGATTAGTTAGAATAATTCTGTTTAAGTATGTCTTCTGTCTCATTGAAAAATAAAACAGATACATTTCTTGAAAAAGGTAGAGATTTGTATCTTGAAATGAAATTTTAAACGGTGGATATTCTTTGAAAGCCAGAAATAAGATACTTTTCTTTCTCATTATGTGAAATAAATAAGGCTAAAAGCCGGAAAATTATAAAAGTCACTTGATTAAATGGGGCAAGCAAATAAATGCTTTCTAAAGGTCTCAACTCAGTGTGCTCTTTCCCTGAGGCTAGTTGGAACTAGTCCATAGTTAGAATTGCTCATCATATGGGTGGCCAGTCAATGTGGTGCCAGCAATAAAATGTGTAATCAACTTTCACATGTTTTTAGACATTCCCAAATCACTTTGATCATGGCTAACAAGAAAGCTGCCATTGCAGTTAATAATCTATAAATTCTCAGGGGGAGGTTTAGTCCAATACTCAGTAGAATATTTCACATTTTATTTTAAAAAATATAGAATAACACAATCTAGAAATATATTTATCCTAAAAACACCAGCTTTTAGGATAAATACTGATGTTAATCCTAAACACCAGTCAATTTTCCATTATGTAATCTTGCTTTAATGCTAACATTTTAGGGCTTCCCTGGTGGCGCAGTGGTTAAGAGTCTGCCTGCTAATGCAGGGAACACGGGTTCCAGCCCTGGTCTGGGAGGATCCCACATGCCACAGAGCAATTAGGCCCGTGAGCCACAACTACTGAGCCTGCGCGTCTGGAGCCTGTGATCCGCAACGAGAGGCCGCGATAGTGAGAGGCCCGCGCACCGCGATGAAGAGTGGCCCCCGCTTGCCACAAATAGAGAAAGCCCTCGCACAGAAGCGAAGACCCAACACAGCCAAAAGTAAATAAATAAATAAATAAAATTAAAAAAAAAAAAAGCTAACATTTTAAATTGTCATTTTTGGGCCTGCGCGTCTGGAGCCTGTACTCTGCAACGGGAGAGGCCACAGCAGTGAGAGGCCCGCGTACTGCAAAAAAAAAAAAAAAAAATTATCATTTTTTACACGTCCAGGGACCTCGATAATTGAGATTAAGTTGCTACTGAAAACACATACACTTTGGATTGCATTTCATCTAGGTAAAATGACAAGTGATAACTTTTATGACAGCTTTCAAAGCTGCTTTTAGCAGTGCAGCCCGCAGCATCATTGTCCTTCATGCAGTTGAATTTTGCTCAATACAAGGAAAAATAGTTATTATGGCAGAGAAGATGCCAGAGTAAAATTTCTCTAAGCCAAGTGGTTTTTTAGCGAGTGGAGATATTCTTAAACATGAATTAGTTCCATACCACAGGACACAATTAACATGAGTAGTTAGAAGGGTACCAAGGGCAGCATCCGTCCAAGAAAGCAACATATGAAAGCTTGCTGAAAGCAGAAGATGATTTAGAGAGAAACATTTCAGAGATGACAGCTGTTTAAAACTAATCAATATCTCTTTTCTATACCAGGAGACATTTAGTCTTCCCTTGGCTCTAATATGTATCTTAGAAATCTGTAGGGCTTTAGAAGGCTGCTAAAGCAACACTTGAGAGCCCGGTTAAAGATACGACATGGTAACATCACTGATAAATGAATATGGAGGAGGAACAGGTGTGAAAGGCTGTTATCTGGGACATCACCTGAGAGAAGAATCTTAAATAATGACAAATCTAAAAGCTATGTCTTTTTAACTTACTTTACCATGTGTTTTTTCTTTTTACACACACTATTTATATTTCCCACCCCAAAGTAACAGCATGGACACACACAAACACTCCCATACACAACTGAAACCAGTGATATTCACATTGACCTTGCTACTCAAAGTGTAGTCTACAGACAAGCATCACCTGGGAACTTGTTAGAAATGCAGAATACGGAGCCCCACTCCAGACTTACTGACTCAGAATCTGGATTCTAACAAGATCCTTGATGATTCTCGTGCACATTGTTTGAGAAGCGCTGATTTTCAAACAAGCTTTAAAACATGCATGGCCTTAAAACATGTGCATCTTCCTTTTCAAACCATTATGAGTTTGCCCATTATCTAAAGCAGTACAGTTTAGTGAGTGGTTAAGAGCAAATGTTTCTAGAGATTTGCTGTCCAGATGGCCTGAAGCCCACTTCCAAGGCCAACTTGGGCCTCTTCCTTGGGTCAGTACTCCTAACGGTTTGGCAGTCTTGAGGCGAGGGGAGCAGTGGTAGATGGAGGCTAGACAAATGGTTGGTAGTCCCTTGCCATGCAGAATGCAGTAGCAGGTGGGAGGGGATAGAGCTCTCCTCAAGTTTAGGTTTCCATGTATACTCATGCCCAGGCCTTGTGTATGTTAGGAGTTATAGTAATTATTAAAAATCAATCTGTGACTATAAAGTTGATGCTATTATGAAATAGAAAAAGAAAAATGATTGCAATTCCTCCCACCTCTCCTACTGTGGGATTGGCAGGATAAAGGGTGCTAGTCCAGAGGCCATGCTCTTCCTTTTCATCTATTTTCTCTGCTTCCATTCACACTACTGCTGGTGAGGCACCACTGAGAGCTTCGTTTCCTTAGAGACTCACATCTACACTCAGGCTTCCAGGCTCTGTGCCAAAGAAGTCTGACAGTGACACAGAGGGCAGTGTACTTTCCTAGATATACAAGCACAGCTCCGACTGCCATCAGTGGGAGTTCTACAATCAGCATGAGAGCAGAGCATAGTCTAGAATTGGAAATTCATCCTCAAGGCAAGGCAGCATAAGCGGCCTGGTTACAGAAGAGTCACACTATACAATTGGATAACAACTGCATGAGAATTTAGAGACGAGTTCCCCCAAGTTCTAGAAGGAGAAGCAGGTGAAAATAGTTTGAACTACAGGATTTTTTAATTTTTAAAAATTTTTTTAATGGAAGTATAGTCGATTTACAATATTGTGTTAATTTCTGCTGTACAGCAAAGTGACTCAGTTACACACCTATATACATTCTTTTTTATATTCTTTTCCATTATGGCTTATCCAAGGATATTGAATATAGTTCCCTGTGCTATACAGTAGGACCTTGTTGTTTATCCATTCTATATGTAATAGTTTGCATCTACTACTAACCCCAAACTCTCAGTCCATCCCTCCCCCACCCGTCCTCCCCCTTGGCAACCACAAGTCTTGAACTAGAGGATTTTTTAAATTTTTTAAATTCTTTAAAAGAAGTTATGTAGTAAACTACCCTTTTAAGAGGACTTCTAAATTAGTCATCTCACCAAATTAGAAGATTCTAGAAATACAGAAAAATTCTCTGAACCACACACTTTCTTTATATGTTATTTTCTTTATCTGGTGCCCTTAATTCTACCCCTCTACCATTCTTCAGTGTAAATGGGAAGCCTCCCAGATTAGCTTAGGTACCCTCTTTTAAATGAGCTTAGAGCATGCTGCATATCTTCTTCACAGCACCCATCCAATCTAATTAAATATTTGGGTAATCTTTTGTTTTATGTTTGTCTCTCTAGGTAGACAGTAAGCATCATGAAGGTAAGGACCATGTCTGTCTAGTTATGTGCCTGAAGCACACTGACCACTCAATAAATACTTGTTCAGTGAATTTACATTTAGAAGCCTAATTAACAAGAACTTATCATCAGATCCTCACCCAGACCTATTTACTGTTTAGATACAATTCAAGTGGATTTGTTTATCTCTTTTCCCAAACCACAACAGACTCAAGTAGTAAACTAGAAAGAAAAAGAAGGGAGGAGTATAAAGAAGGGATGAAAAAAGCCAACAGACAGCTCCATAAAGCGAGGAGACAAAGCACCACAGATGAAAGAACTAAAAGAACCTAACAATGGGGGACTTCCCTGGTGGTCCAGTGGTTGAGACTCTGCACTCTTAATGCAGGGGGTCTGGGTTTAATCCCTGGGTGGGGAACTAGGATCCCACATGCCACAAGGCACAGCCAAATGAATGAATGAACGAATGAATAAATAAATAAATAAAACAGTGGCTATGTAAATCAACTATACTTCAAAAATAAATAAATTAAAAAAAAAAAAAAAAGAACCTAACAATGGGGAGCTATTATCAGGGGCAAGATATTGCAGATGGTATTTTGGTAAAACTCCGGAATCCCATAGTTAATGTTGATAATCATAAATCTCAGTTTAAAAATACAAGTAAAACTATATTCCAGGGCTTCCCTGGTGGCGCAATGAATGGTTAACAATCCGCCTGCCAATGCAGGGTACACGGGTTCGAGCCCTCGTCCGGGAAGATCCCACATGCCGCAGAGCAACAAAGCCCGTGTGCCACAACTACTGAGCCTGCGTGCTAGAGCCTGCGAGCCACAACTGTTGAGCCCACGTGCCTAGAGCCAGTGCTCCACAACAACAGAAGTCACTGCAATGAGAAGCCTGCACACGGCAACGAAGAGTAGCCCCTGCTCGCCACAAGTAGATAAAGCCCGCGTGCAGCAACAAAGACCCAACACAGCCAAAAATAAAAATAAATAAATACAATAAATAAATTAAAAAAATAAAAAAAACTATATTCCATTGGGCTTCCCTGGTGGCGCAGTGGTTGAGAGTCCACCTGCCGATGCAGGGGACGTGGGTTCGTGCCCCGGTCCGGGAGGATCCCACATGCCGCGGAGCGGCTGGGCCCGTGAGCCATGGCCGCTGAGCCTGCGCGTCCGGAGCCTGTGCTCCACAATGGGAGAGGCCACAACAGTGAGAGGCCCGTGTACCGCAAAAAAACCCAAAAACAAACAAACAATATTCCAGACATGCTGCTTAAGGAGGTGAGAGAGTATACATTTTGGAAAGATTTTTAGGAATAAATTATCTAAAAGAGATAAGAGTTTATAGTATAATAAAAATAATAGCATCCATTATAATGTGTTTTTAAGTTTATAAAGTACTTTTCTGTACTTTATCTCATTTCATTTTCATAAAATACAGGAGGGGACAAGCCACAATTGTCAGGAAAATTTGCTTATGTGGAACACCTCATTCTACGGTAAAGTTGATGAATTAGGCACTACTGTAATTTTCTCACTGAAGATTATAAGAAGTATTTAGATGTTAAATTTTTTCTGAAAATTGTTGGAAAGAGATTTAATTACGATTTCAAAAATTTTAAAATCCAAAACTTTTTTCAATAATGATTTACTGAGAGTTAGACATTATATTTAAATTAAGTTACCTAAATCTTACAGAGGAGGTGCATAAATAATATAGAATAGATCTTATAAATATGTAGTAGATGCAAATTTTATTATTTATAATATTTAAAAAGTAGATGTGTCTTGGACATTAACTTGTAATTTTACATTAATTATGTGCCTGTATTTTGACAGTGTTCTTTACAGAATGCTGAATTATACAAAAAAACACACACTCACATATAACCTCAAAATTATGCTTACTTTAAGGTGTACTAGAAATGCAAAAATACTAGTTCTTTCATTTTGGTTTTTAGACTTCTCTTTCCAACTCTCACCTAGTAAACATTTTCTTTTGTTTTCAACGATTCAGTATATACTTTCTACAAGCAGAGACTTGCTTTCTGCCACAATTAGAGGAGCATTCAAATCCAATCCCTAGCATTAAGTCCAGTTTAATAAGATATTATAGGGTGGTTGACTATAAGGCCAATAGTTAGCCACAACCCTTGTGGGTTAGTCTGAATCAAGAATGGATTCCAGGTTTCTGGGATTAAGCATGGTGAAGCTTTCCAGGAGCTTCCAAATATTCTTTTTGGTCACAAATAATGAATTTCAACTCCAACGGGGTTATCGTATGTATTATTCATGGGCCATCATAGGAGCCGCCAAACAGATTATCATGTTTACATCAGACCTCCTTGGAGAGAGAAATTCTTTAATAGCTGAACTAGCAGGGTCAGTCAGTACAGAGATGCCTGTGGGCGACTAAATAATAAATAAATAAATAAAATAAGAGAAGAAGAAATGAAGTCAAACATTAAGAGTTTAATTATGTCCTTCAGCAGTCACCAATCAATATATTTTTATCTCTTGTTGAAAAGGTTATATTAAGGTTTCATCATTTTGGCAGATTTATTTATTTATTCATTTATTCATTTATTTATTTATTTATTGTAAGAGAGAGGAGATGCAGAAGGGCATGGAAAAGTGAAGAGTCCAGAGAAATCACTTCACTCGAGTTAACAAACCTTTGCAAATGTCTGTTTGTTGTATCGCATTTTTATAGCAATTTGGTCTTTTTCAGTAAGCTCAGTGCCACATGGAGTCGTCCTATTGTTTCTGCTGGAAATAAATGCACTTTAGCAGATGTTGTGACATGCAGTGGCATTTTCTTTTCTTAAGAGCCTCATTTCAAATTGGTTTAAAAGGACACATTACCTTTTGGCAGGGCAGTAGCTTTACTAGGTTGTGCTTGCTTATTTGTTTGTTGGTTTAAGGATTTTTTCCACAACCTTGCCTTACTTAGCCCAGCCATTCAGCTTTAGGAAGGAAACTTTATTTTCTAGCTGGAAAGAAAAACATGAGTTAACATGTGAGATCATTATTCACAGGAATTCTTTTCTTTCAGTTCAGCTGACTTTATTATGTGTCATAAGGAGAGTTACATTGAACCACTCAGAGTATCACAGGGTATCCTGGAGGTTACTGATGTAAACTAAATTCTCTGCAGGTTCGTAAGGGAAACAGTCATGGTATCCTAGAAATGGAAGTTACCTTAAATATCTCCATGTAGAGGACTACCTGCATTGTTGTTAAACTGGGAGTTTCTAGATATGGTCTCTCATTCAGAGATTTATGATGTATAACATCTATATTATGACATTTATTTAGCATACTTCTCAAAAGGAATATCAACCTCCATTTCCTAGACCAAGACCCATACAAGTAAAAGACCCAATATTGACTCTGGCTACTCATTCCAATGACAAACACAACTGTATGAAGAATGACATTTTAAAACTGAAGTTGGGACCAGTAATGCCTTCATGAGAAGGTATTGTCAATGTTGCTGAATAAGAAATGAAGTGCATCTCAGATTAGATATTAATTTATTTAAAGAGAATTGTCAAAAATAAATTAAATGTTTTATCATATACATAGAAAACATATAAGTAATCAGTTTTTCAAGAAAATTGTATTTATATAGTTAGACACTTCCCCTGTGATTTCCAGGTACTTGTGGTTTTCATACAATGCATCTTTGCATGTCCTCTACCTGGAATGCTCTTCATGAACAATGAACCATGTTTACTTGGTGATATCTACTAATTATTAAAGATTCAGTTTACCTATCTATCTCTGAAGTTTTTTTTTTTTTCTTACAATCCCATGCAGTCATTATGAATCACTTTCTTCTCTGTGTCATCACTGTGCCTTGATCAACACTTTCTTATTGTCTGAGCCACAGAGTATTTATTTTAATTATTTCTTTATGTTCCTCCCCTCTCTGACTATGATATCCTTGTGGGAGGGACAATGTCAGATTCATTTTTTATTGTATTCTCAGCATCAAGCTGAGTACCTTGTACATTATGGTGACTCAATAAATACATAGAAAACTAATGAATATGGCCTAAACACCACACATATTAAATCAGTTTCAGTCTAAAATTCTACCCAGATAAACGTAATAGACAAATTAAATGAATTTAGGCAGAGACAGAACATTTATAGATACCCTAGGACTGTAGAGGTATAGAGAGAAGAAAATGATAATACTTTATTCATAGACTAAAATAGTTTCTTAAATTGTCTCAATTATTTGTGCCCTCAGAAAGCTTTTCAGAATTTGGAGACTTAGTGTATGTTCTTTTTCAATCACTCTCTAGTAAGCAAGGCAATCACTGAGAAATTTCTTGAATCTATGACTGGTTAGGGAAGCTCTTGAGAACTGAAAGAATTTGATTCACAAAAAGATTTGGTACCATGCATGGAACGCATATTCTAATCACTACCTGCTGTTTAAAAAAAAAAAAATGGGCACTGATTATTTCAGAAAAAAGCACATCGACATTATGATAGTGAAATTAGAGTGGAATTATGGGTTTCTCTGCTTGGAAGTTTTTTTATTGCTTTTCTGAGAGGGGTGCACATACATATGCAGATCTTAACATATTCTTGATCTATAAGAACATGAGAAAATATCTTAATTATAAATCTGGGGTATAGTTTACCTTACTATGTCATATATTTTACAAATTTTACAAATATATGTTAAAATATGAAGAACAGTCATCCTTTCATTTGTTCACTCGATAAATATTTCTTTGAGTTAACTATAAGACATTGTGTTGGGTACTGTGGAAAATACAAAGATTTCCTAGATATACACAACTTAGAAATACAAATAAAGTAAAATGGTAAGTAAAAAGAAAAAAGATTCCTATGATACAGTATTCTCCTTTGGCAACTGAGATATTTTATAATCTGTAGTCATGCTTAAGGCAGGGTATACAGTTTATCAATGATCCTTTTAGCTTTGTGAACATATGATAACTTAAATCAAAGTTGGACATCCTTCTTTCCCTCTTCAAAAAGCAAGACCATATTAAACAACATTTATGCATCAAATTTATTTGCCATACTTGAAAAATATCTGTAAATCAGAAAGTATATATACAGAAAGTACCATGAGAATAGAGAGCCAATTCTTAAAGATCATATTCTTTTCCATTATCATGCTTCTAAACTTGACTTTTAACAATTAGTATGGCCAGTAAATACCTGAACCCCACAAATGGAACGTTTAAACAGCAAGACCAAATGGCCAAATGCTCACCACCTGCTCATGCCCTCTTGCAATCAATCAAGCCTAACCTAACAAAATGAACAAATACAGTGATCTGTGATTAGTCAAGAAGAATTGGACCAGTGTACGATTACCAAATGACATGGAGGTAATTTTGCCATCAATACCTGAAGAATGTTTAAGCAGACTGTAATTCTTTTTTTTCTCCTATACTTCATCACGTTTAAGTAATACTTATCTGGTAGGTATTCAATATTATATCCAGAGGATGAGAAGATATGCAGTGGGGAGTGGGGATGGGTAGAGAGGCACAGTCCTGTTGTTTTCAATCCATTGGACCAGAGTTTGGTGAATATCTAGAGTGACCATATAATTTATTTTTAAAACTTGGTGCTTTTTGAGTAAAACAGGATGCTATTTTTAATTATACCAGACAATTGGTATAAACTGGGACTATCCAGGCAAACTGAGATATATGATCAACCTATGACTATTCAGACATAACTAGACAATTTAAAATGAGTTAAGACAGATCAGAAAAGTTAGTTGTTGTAATTTCCTAGGGAGGGCTTATGCAAATGCTTTAAATACTTAAAATATTTAAGTTTAAATATTTTACTTTCAAAATCTTTGTAACAATAAAGAAGGTAAAAGAAGGGGCGTGAAGAGTCTTAGAACTCATAGAATTAAACATAGTGTTTAAAATAGTACAAAGAAAAGTACCTGTAAGTAAAATAAAAGAAAAATGAATCTTTCTGACTGGAAAACTTTCATCCCTTGATGATTTGCTAACATTTTCAGAAAGTCTCCCAAGAATCCTGTAACTTTACTCTGAACTTCCCTATAAACTTAATTGTTATTGTTTATCTGTATTTTTACTAGACTGTGTGCCTTGAAAGACCCAATTTTGTTTTATCCATCATTAAACTTCACAGTTTCTGACCCAAAGTAGATATTCAATAAATATTTTTTACCAAACTTATTAATATTGATGACAAACTTAGAGAAACAGAATAAAACTTCTCTATTTGAATATTAACACTCTCTATTAGGTCTTTGCCAGATTCTCTTTTCTTTTGAGTCTTATGTTTGTCTATTTTCAAAGATCCCTTTTCCACTAAAACCTGGGAAAAGAAGTTTATAAGAATTAAAAGTTCTATAAATGTTCACCACAGGATGCCTCTCCACTGTGACACAGGAAGTACTGGTTTGGAAATTGAATGTGGATGTGGCTCTGTGTAAAGCACCTATTTACTTTCAGAGGTGTTAGCTCAGTTGGTGAGAAGACAGCACTAATAAGGGTAAGGGTACAGGTTTTATTAGCTCTAACAGAGGAAAACTGCCCCAGAGTCACAGATGGTAGCTCCAAGCTCAAGGAGTTCTCTTGGGTCACAGAGTGCAGATTACTCACTGCAACTTATTAACAGTTTGGAAAACAAGCAGCTGATGGTAGATCTAATATACAAAAGACAGCACATTATTACTTTGCAGAGCGCTAAAACAAATTGAACCCATCAAACAACTGGAAACTTAGGAAGTGTACTTTTGTCATCTGTCCCTTTAGACCACAACTCTAAAATGGCCATACTTAGGGGAGGAAACTTAAATGCAGATTCTTAGAATATATACAATTCATTACTGGAATCTCTGAGTGGGAGGAAGAGAGTATGGCCAGGTGGTATTGGTAATAGATTGTCAAAAGGGCAAAACTCAATCTGAAAATCATCGGTAGTGATCACATTAGGCTTTGTGGAGTGATAGATTCTGAAAACATTTGTGTATTGAAATAATGGTTTTCTTTGCAGAAGCGTGATTTCCCATGCACAAACAGCATTTTATTGTATGTGGAGCTCTGCTTTTCCAATAAACATTGATTCATGGCTCACTACATAAATTAATGCCAGAAAAAGAAAGTAATTTAGAAATATTTTTGATACATTCTGTTAGATTCAGTTATGAGACATTTGATTAGAATGTTGTAAAATAGTCAAATGCACTGAAAGAAAATGTAATGAAGAAGGTAATGATGATATGTAATGACCATCTACAAGTCATTTGGCAATCATGAAATGATCATTATTAAGAGCGCTTCCACACATGGCAATGTTCTAATGTCATAGATGTTGCACATCTTGTGGTAAACCCATTTTTTAAATGAATGTACTCTGGGTAGGTTGATAAAAGAAGCCAATTATTTTGACTGTGGTCTCATAGAAGAATGGACTCCAGATCTTAGAAAGAGAAAACCTAGGCAGGAAAAAAACTTTATACTAAACTCCTTTACAGAATAGTTCCCTTCTGGGTTCAGGTTTACTTGTTTCATCATTGGTATGTTATTTTGGGGACAGGTGCAACAAATATTTATCACGGCCTTCTCAAAAATGGAACTAGCAGGCATTCAATAAAGCAAGTTTCATATTAGAAGCCAGCATTCAACAACAAAATGTTTATGTATTCAACTAAATAATGACATGATTAAACATCAATGAACATACTCTATGTTGTAAAACTCAGTGAGCCTATCAAGAACATTCTTCCAGGTCTAGATAGGCTTGTTGACTTGCCATTCTTTCTATTTTTATGCTTTATAAATAACTTACCTGTCCTCATAACAGTGAAATAAGTACATGGACACACACACACACACCCCTCTCACGATTGACTCTGCTTCTCCCGCAGGAGAATTCAGAGTTGGAGACTTAGGGGCTTAGTGGGAAGGGAGCAGAAGTGCTACTTCTCTTAGGATATTTTAGCCATGAGGAGATTCCTTTAGCAGACCAGGTCAAAGAGACCTAATGCTGTGCTATAAAACAGAACTTGCTATACCGCTGGTTCATATTGGAGTCTTGAATTTCTGTCTTTCCCGGATAGAAACAGCATGGCTCTCTGAACATTTTAAAATCACATAGGATATGTGGCAAAATGTCCCAGAATGCTGCTCTTTAGTACCTGTTTCCGAAGAAGATTCAGAGGTTAATATACCTAGAGTTTCCTCAGGAAATGTTGTCGTAGAGAGTGTAGTCAAAATAAGAGCAGCCAATTTTAGTTGAAAGTCAGACATCTGGCGCACAGAATCGAAAGAATCCTAGGAACACTGTTTAGAGATATGGCTATGCCCCTTATAAAGATGAGATTCAGAAAGATTAAATATCTTGCGAAGATCACAGAACTAGTTAGAGATGGAGAGGGATTTGAATCTCAGTCCATCCAAATCCAGAGTCTGAGCCAGAGAGATCTAGGTTAGAACTCTCCTATCACTCATTAGCTGTGTAAACTTGGACAGATTTCTTAACTTCAGTGAGGTAGGTCTCCATTCACATATCTTTAAAATGGAGAGAATGCCTACCTCCCAGGATTGTCCAAAGATTAAATAATTGAGACAAGATATGTTAAAGTGCTGAGCACAGGGAGTCTTCCCTCTGTGATCTGCCTTGAGATAAGCACTCTGTTAAGGGCCTGAGTCCATAAGACTCCCTCCTCCCCCAATGTTGGAGATATAGTGGGAGACAGAAGACAATAACTTATTATAGGATGGTTTTAGACATTTACCTCAATATGTGAAACAAATAAAAAGGGGATACTCTGTTTGACGGGTGTGGGTGTTTGTAAAGAGGGAACTGATCCACCCACTCAGCCTTTCCCAGCTGCCCCTGGGGGTCCTAGACCGGCTCCTTTGACCCTGGGGCCCTGAAAACAGTCATTAGGTGAGATGGTCTCTGGGGGACTTTCAAACTAAAAACCTAGTTTCTACTGTAGGTACACAAATATCTGTAATAAAAGGTACAAATATGATGACAACCATAATATATACGTCCATTCAGACAGAGAGAGATCACAGTTGCTTTTTTCATGGAAGAGGAAAGGAGAGGGTCAGTAATGGTGGTATCACAAAAAGGTGGCCTTTCACAGAATGGGTAAGATTTTAAGAGGCTGAGATCACCACCGAAGAGGAAGGAGAGGAATGACATGCATTTTAATGGGTATGTATCAGGAGGAAAGGCAAAATACGATAAGACAAAAGAAAAGAAAAAAAAAATACAGAGCATCTTTGAGACTTGTGAGTCATTCTGACTTAACTGGAGCTTCAAGTACAGATGTGTAGGAAGTAGGGGAGGTGAGACTGGAAACTGGAGGCAATAAAAGACTGTGCTAAGACATGGCTTTTGGAGTCAGGCAGATGCGGGTCTGAGTTCCTGTTCTGACAAACATTAGTTGTGTGAACAGGGGAAACTGACTTAACTTCTACAACCTCAGCGTCCTATTCTGGAAAATGGAGCTATTAATGCTACTACTACTACTGGGACTTCTCTGGCGGTCCAGTGGTTAAGACTTTGCCTTCCAATGCAGGGGGGTGTGGGTTCTATCCCTAGTCGGGGACCTAAGATCCCACATGCCTCGAGGCCAGAAAGCCAAAACAGAAAACAGAAGCAATATTGTAACAAATTCAATAAAGACTTTAAAAATGGTCCACATCAAAAAAGATCTTAAAAAAAATACTACTAATAATAATAAAGGAGAATAGTAACTCTTACTGAGCATTCACTCTGTGCCAAGCATGGTTCTAAGCACTTGAAAGGTGTTAACACAGTCTTCACAACAACCCTGTGATGTAGATCCAGTCATTGTCACAATTTTGCATATGAGGAGGTTGAGGCAAGAGAGGGTAACAAACCTGTCTAGCAAGTCACTTGTCACACAGTTAAGAAGAAGGAGATTGGAATCCAGGCATTCTTGTTCTGGAATCTATCTCATTATTAGAAGTTTAGCCATCCACCTCACAGAGTATGGTAAGAATTAAATGAGATAACTCTCATAATATGCCTGTGATGGGGTTTAGGACATGCTACCCTGAAATGTGACACCTTGGCATATTGAATGGATTAAGCTAAAGGAGCTTGAAAAAATGGCAGAAGCAGAGAGGTCAGAGTCCCCTCCCCCATGTCCTGTTCCTTTGAATAGGTCGAAAACCTTCATGTGAGAGGTGTCCTCCCTATGCCTAGAGGAAAGGCTCATCTTTATCACAGAAGACAAAGGGACACCAAGAAGAACCCTGCATTTAGGTTTTGCTAGGCTTCCCCTAGTTTACTACACTTATCTTAGTCTCATTAAACTATCACATTTTTACAGGACTACTCACTCTTCATCAAACTTAGGATAAATATACTCAGGTCTAACTGTTTCTTCGGGTCTTCATTTCTTTATGAAGGCTCCCATGTCATATAAAACTTATATTAAATAAACCTGTATGCTTTTCTTCTGCATCTGTCAGGTTAATATTCAGACCCAGCCAGGAACCTCAAGAAGGTCGAGGAAAATTTCTACCTCTGCTACACTCATGAAGTGTCAGGCACAGAGTAAGAGTATAACTGAATAAATCTTAGCCTGGAAAAGGAGAGAAAGAGTTTGAAGCCCAGACCCATGAAGGTTCTTGAATACCATACTTTGGAGTAGTTTTTGATGTTTCCTAGTTGGCAATTTTTAATTATATGTGGGGTTGCAATAGGCTTGTGGTGTGATCAGAAATGTGATTTAGAAAGCTTCAGCTTTTAGGATATACCAGCTTATAAAGAGAGAACTGTGGACCGATTAGATTTTTATTTTAATAGTCATTAAATGGGCCCCCAAAAGGTGGTGGCAGTGGAGATGGAAAGGAGGAAACATAGAGGTAAAAGCTATTACAGACACTGAGATGGAGGGTGGAGCAAGCAAAAGATGACTCAAGGTTTCGGAGGCTGGGTGACTGGGAGAACGCTGCTGATGCCATTAATAGAAACACAGAAAGCAGGGAGAGAAGCTGGACTTTGAGGGAAAAAAATGATGATTGCATTCTTTACAGATTGAGTTTGAAGTGATGTCACATCATTTAGGTGGAGATACACAGTAGACAATCAGCTTTGCAGGAGCTCAGCTCCATACAACAAACAGTAGCATCTAAACTTTTATTCTTAGGACATCCTTTTTGATTAGACATTTTCAGCACATTCTCATTTTGTATATAAAAGTAAATATATATATGTGTTTACTTAGAAATTGCACACATGTCTGTACAGTATAAAAGATGCACATAGGGGCTTCCCTGGTGGCGCAGTGGTTGAGAGTCCGCCTGCCGATGCAGGGGACACGGGTTTGTGCTCCGGTCCGGGAAGATCCCACACGCCGCGGAGCGGCTGGGCCCGTGCGTGAGCCATGGCCGCTGAGCCTGCGCGTCCGGAGCCTGTGCTCCGCAACGGGAGAGGCCACAGCAGTGAGAGGCCCACGTACCGAAAAAAAAAAAAAAAAAAAAAAGATGTACATAGAAAATAATAATAGAAATAGAGATTCCGGTTTTTTCCTATGCCCCCATGGATACTTTTGAGTACCCTCTGGTAGGCATGTACCCTATTTTGGAGACCACTGAAATATCTTAGATATTTCCTTCTCCAGTGTTGGGAAGGAACCTAAATGCATTTGCACTGAACAAAATGACCTTCTATTGCCTCTTTTCCTATGAATGAAAATCTCCCCTTTTCGGGATTTCTTAACAGTGTGCACAGGAGGAAAAGGACTAAACACTTCATTGTCCTACAAGTTCTCACATGTGTGCATAAAAGTCTGTGTATAAGGATGTTCAATGTAGCATTGTTAATAAAGGTGAAAATAACCTAAAAGTCCATAAGAAAAGAGAAAATAACACAAATTATGGTACATCATTTTATGAAATAAAGAATTCAGTTAAACGTACACGTACTGAGGGGGGGAGGGACCTCCAAAACATATTGTCAAGTCAAAATATAAGTTGCAGTAGAGACAATGTCTTATGAGGGATTCCCCACGACCTATGAAGTAGTTTGAATAAACATATATATATATATTTCTTTTTCTTTTCATTGAATGACACTGAACCTGAAGAAGCTATAGATCAAGCACTACTTTATTGGAATTACAGAGAACTAAGGAATATGCTGGATAACACCAAGGGAATGCAATCAATAAAATCCAAACTGAGGGGTTTTATTTAGGACAAATGACTAAGTGATTCACTTTATTCAACAAATGAAAATAATTTAAAAAGTGAGAAAGAGCTGGAAGGGAACTATGATTAAAGAGACAAAAATTTCAAAACTGGCAAAACTAAGCTATTTAAGGATGTCCACTTGAGTAACAAATTATGCCCTCTGTATTGTTTATTCTTTCTATAGTGATGTGTTCATTTGTGTCATTAAATATAACATTAAAGAGAAAAAACAGAAACTATATATAGTGTGATTTGTTGGAATGGAAATTCTAGGTGTATGTTAGAATGAGAATCCCATTTATTAACAAAGCTAAAGATGGACTTACATTTATAAGGATATTATGTTCAGAGATATATAATTATATATCTTCAACTAGAAAACCATACAAATGGAGTTTATTTGCAGAATGAATAAAATGAGTTAGCCTTTAACTGCATTTTCTTTTTTAAATTTAATTTAATTTTATTTATTTATTATTTTTGGCTGCATTGGGTCTTAGTTGCAGCATGCATGATCTCTGTTGCGGTGCACGGGCTTCTCTCTAGTTGTGGCATGTGGGTTTTCTCTCTCTGGTTGTAGTGCACAGGCTCCAGAGCACATGGGCTCTGTAGTTGTGGCACACAGGCTCCAGAGCACATGGGCTCTGTAGTTTGGGGCATGCAGGCTCTGTAGTTTGGGGCCTGTGGGCTCAGTAGTTGTGGTGCGTGGGCTTAGTTGCCCCACGGCATGTGGGATCTTAGTTCCCCAACCAGGGATCGAACCCCTGTGCCCTGCATTGGAAGGTGGATTCTTTATCACTAGACCACCAGGGAAGTCCCTAAATGTGTTTTCTCTAAGATTGCTAAACATTCTTGCCTTTTTTTCTGTTGGATTCTCAAATAGAAAAAGTAATCTTTTGTTAATTGATATCTCTGATCTTTGCCTACATCTTAAGATACTTTAAGAAAATGGGTATTAGACATGTACAGGAAAGTTATTAACCACTGAGATGAAAATCTTCTGATTGATGGTAGGAGCATTCTGTTATCCAGACTGATGCCAAAATACGACAAACTGATGCCAAAATATAATGGACCTCCAGTTCTAAAAGATGATTGAGCTCGAGTGGTGGAAACTTACAATTAAGGGAAAAATTAGTACTGTTTTTGTATTACTTATCCTCCATATTTGCTTCAGATCTTTTTTTTTTTCCACAGAATCACATCTTTATTTGGTTGCTTTGTGTAAGTTTGCAGAAAATTTTGCTACTGAAACACCATTATAAACAAGAGCCATTGTTTTATTAAGCTTATCTGCCTGAAGATTATTTGATGTGTGGGTAAGAATTTGTGAATCTATTATCAAGGCTCTGTCCCAATCCACTTTTAGAAGCTCTTTTCAACATATTCTTGGTTTCATATTTAGATGCTAATAGAGATTATAGGAATTGTGTACTTTTTTTTCTTGTAATTCTTGTAACTAGTAGAGAACTCTAAACTGAAATGAAGAAAGAAAACCCAGTGTACATCTTTCTTTTTCCACTACCAACAATTTCCAATCTATTTTGCATATATAGGACAGCTGCTTTATTGAGCTAAAAAAATACTACAAAATGTAATGATAGCACTTTGGACTCTATTCTGATCTCCCTTAAACTCCACACAGCTTGGATTTTTCTGTAATTTTAATGAAAATGTGGCATGGCACATCTCTCTCATTTAAATTATGCACCGTCAGTATTTCCTTCTTTGCAACTGAAGCACTTCTTGGGAAACTTGCCAGGTACAAGAGGGGAGGGTGAAAGCTGAAAATAGAAAATGGAGGTGGGGGCGGGGAAAGGAACTGGACTAAACAAACACACTCTTCATGCAGCCATGTTTTTAAAGACTTGCAAATCACTGGGAAATAGGGTACAGAAGTTCAAGTAGGATTAAGGTAGCTTTAGCAAGCTTAAATGGGGCTAAACAGAGGTCAGAATAGGGCTACAAGTCAAACTTTAAAAACTCGTTTGATTTGTTAAAAACTAACACAAGAATTCATTCATTTTAATAGGATATCAGAGTACCTCTTATTACTATTTAGCTACTTATGGCTTGATAGTCATGTGGAAAAGTCAATAATGTTTCTTCATACCAGTGACAATTTCTCAGTTAACGAAGCCCTCTTCCTTCACCTGCCATGCTCTTCTTTTGTTTTCCAAGCAAAGATCAATCATTCATTTATTTAACAAGTATTTATTGGGAGCCAGAGTGAAGAACAAGACAGCTTACTATCATCTATGTTACAACTCCATCTTTTGTAGAATTCACATATACACAGAAATGAAATTCCCTTGGGAAGAGGTGATTTAAAAAAAAAAAAAAAGAATAGGCACCATATTTATATAAGCGAGAAATAGCCATATAAATTTGGTACCATTTTATAAATCACTTTCACATTTAGTTCTCACTTTAGCCTGGCATGACAAGTATTACTATCTCCCTATTTTATGGATGAGGAAGGAGTTTCAGAAAGGTTAAGGAAATTGGTGCTCATCACCTTTCGATTGCAGAGCTATGACTCAGAGTTGGGCCTTCTGACTGGGAATTAGTACTTTTCTCATTATGGTGCAGAGGTTGGGAATGCTAGCTCTGGAATCCAAACAATTTGGGTTTGACTCACAATCTGCTCCTTACCGTGACCTTAGGCAAGTTGTGTTCTAAGCCTGTTTTATCTAAAATGGAAATCACGATAAAACCTCCCTCCAAGGGTTGTGGGAAGGTATAAATATTATAAAACTTGTGCTTAGCACAAAGTCCAGACACAGAAAGGGTTAAGTAGGATAGATTAACCCATTTTTCAAGCAGGATCAGAAACCCCTGTTAGTTTTCTAATGGAACTCTTTAAAAACAAAGAAGTTCCAGTTGGTGGAGTAAAAAAAAAGATGTTCTGGGAGAATAGAATGGAAATTAAACCTTAGTGCATCTTACTGTCAGGGCTAGTGCTGTGAGTAGGGAGTGTCAAAGGAAATCTAGGTCCTCAGCTCAAAAACACTTGTTTTGACATAATAAGATTCCTTTAGGATAAGTCAACAGATGTTTTAAAATGCAAATCTTTGGGGGTAGGAGGAACAAAGTGATAGCTTTCTGTGATAACCTGTTATAAATTCTTTTCCTCAAGTAATATCTTATTTGAGATCTTCTGCACAGCAAGAAGGAGGAAGGGGATTTTGGTGCACTTTAGGGTAGGGTGGGTCTAGAAGAGATAGGATTAGGTGAGAAGTAGAATGCCTTTGGCCAGAATGGTGGAAGCCTGAGGGTGCTTGGGTGAGGAGAGGCAGAGCATTCTAAAAGAAGAAGAGTCTGGAAAATCTGGGAAAATTCCAAAATCCCCTTCCTTTATTTTGTGATGTTGGTTGGAATTGATAACTGCCTGATGTCAATAAAAATCATCTCCCAGCTTGCCTTTGGCACTGCTGGCATGGTGCTGATGCCTGAACTGGTATACTTAGTTGGAGCAAACCCTGCAGTGTAGCACAGCAATCTGTTTCCAAGTGTCCAAAGGGTTGTGCAGGCAGATACTTGTCCAGTAGGCTGAGTCAGAATCCCTGGGAGGGCACAGCTTGTTTTCTCTCTGGAACCTGCTTGCATTCATTATTTAAATTGTACCTTTAAAGGTCTTCTCTGAAATATTTCCAGCTAGGGAAATCAGGAATGCCTCTTCCCCAGAAGCATACTGGGGCAGAGATCCCTGAACTGAGTCCCGAGTTCTGGGTTTGAATCCCAGCTGTGTCTCCTGTCTGGATTTCAGTTTCCTGAACTATAAAATGGAGGAGTCAGATTTGTTGGTCTGTGATTGTCATCCCCTGAGTTGGCATGATTCAATCATTCTTTTTCTTTTAATTTTTTGAATTTTATTTATTTTTTTATATACAGCAGGTTCTTATTAGTCATTCTTGATATAAAGGTGGTTTTTAGTTCGGCTCTAATTTAGCAGCCACAGCCCCTTCGTTCTTATCTCACTGCTGGCTCTAGGATATAACAAACATTTGCTGTGAAATCTTTCTCTTTCAGTCTCTATTTAGCAGCAGAAATCCCAAAATACTAACTTACTGACTGCTCCTATCATCTCTACATTAGGTTTCCTTTGCATTTCGCCATCCAGTGACCCACATCTAGATAGGTGGAGGTTGCATAAAAAGAAAAAAGGCAGCAAGTTAAGTCAGAGCTGAGCTGAAGATCAATTGCTGCAATTTTACCCCAAAGCAGGGCTGTGCTTCTGGAAGGACTAAGATTTATTGGTTTCAACACATGAAGATGTAAAATGTGCTGTTATCACATCTCCGCAGAATGTGTACTGGCACCAACCTGCGGAAACGGCATGGAATAGCAACTTCCTAGTTGCTTTGTCAGTCCTACTCTCCATTTTGTGAGTCCAGATTCCAGTGTGTTACCCAGGGATAGATGCTGTCTTGTTGGGAGTGAACCTTGAACTGTAATCCATTATGACTGATATCGATATGACTGATATTATGGCTTAGATACCTGTATATTTAAATGAAGTGAAACCTCATGATACTCAGAATTCTGCATTTAAACACAATGTAAACTTTCATTTATATATTCACTTAAGATACAGTTAGTAAGTACCTGCTAGGTGTGGTATACTGTAAAATGATCAAAGCAGATTACTTGCTGGAAGGAATCTGAATTTTAGACTCAGAAAGATTTTGTCTGAATTTAGCTGCTGGTACTAAGTTTACTTTGAACGTGATATTCAACTTCTCTGTGCTTCTACTTTCTCTTGGGAATAACAATGTATCTCAGAAGATCTTTGTGAGTATGAGTCTCAGGTATGTGTGGGTATTCAAAAATATTGTTTTATTAGTCTAGTTACTTAATAATAATTACAGCCCCCACTTTAGAACTGATGAAAGTGCTTTCACATATAGCACAGCATTTTAATCTCATACCACCCTCTGAGGCTGGTATGACATTTTACCTTCATTTAGGAGATAAGAAAGCTGAAATCCAGAGTGGTTGGACTCAGATATTTCTTCAAACTGATTCCTAGACCCAAAGCCCTTCCTCAAAGGAAGCATATTTACTAACCAATAAATAAATAAAGGAAGAGTTCTATCCATCCAAGAAAGGCCCTGCTAAATGCTCGATAAGTCTGTCTCCTTTCATAAGCGGGGAGGAAAATATTTCTGATTTGTAAATATACAACCATGCCTAGATGTGGTGCCTGTAATACAAGTGAATTTCATTGCAGATTTCTAGTATCTCATCTTCCCTCCTCAGCCAACCACACTATCTTTCAAAAGAGTTTATCAATTTGCTACTTGAAGAATTCTCTGATGCTGAGATGATCTGAGAAGCAGTCAGCATAAACAAGCGTTTTCTAACCAGAATATCATGATTTTCCACACATCAATACTGTAAGTCATTCTTAGTGGATCGTGGCCAGAGTCTTTAATAATGTGATTTCTGGAGCTATGAAAGGCCCCTAGGCCGAGACATAATTCTCCTCCTATATAACTCTTTAATTCTCTGCAGTCTTTTATTCTGCAGTTAGAGATGAGGCTTGAAATGCAAATATCCATAAAAATAGTAGTTAATTGACTTACTTTTGTACTAAGGCAAGCGATACCAGATTCTTTTCTAAGGTAACATTTACTGAAAAGGAAGGACACTGGCCAAACCACCATCAGGGTGTTGGGTGGGATAGAGATCAGAAACTGTGATGAGAAGGCCTAGCACAGAAAAGAATAAGTGAAGTCAAGGATGACATAACATTTTCACCCCTTAGATTGATTTAAGTTGTTTGGTAACATCAAATATTAGCTAGGTATGAGGTGTTTTCATGCTCTGCTGGTAGGAAGGATAAATTGGTACTGTGTCTTTGGAAAAATATGTTGGCAGTATATTAAAACTCAATATCTAGGGCTTCCCTGGTGGCGCAGTGGTTGAGAGTCCGCCTGCCGATGCAGGGGACACGGGTTCGTGCCCCGGTCCGGGAGGATCCCACATGCCGCGGAGCGGCTGGACCCGTGAGCCATGGCCACTGGGCCTGCGTGTCTGGAGTCTGTGCTCCACAACGGGAGAGGCCGCAACAGTGAGAGGCCTGCGTACCGCAAAAAAAAAAAAAAAAAAAAAAAAAAAAAAACCTCAATATCTAATCAATGGGAAATCGTACATATGACCAAAGAAACACATGTTAGGTTGTCCAAAACATCATTCTTTATTAAAGGGGGAAAAACTGTCTAAATGCCCAGCAAAGAAAGAATAATTTCACAGGCTAGAGTACATTCATATCATGACATACTAGGTAGAAGCTGTAGAAAATGAAAACAATCAATGTATACCCATATGGAAAGATAGTTAATATGTGATGTGAAGTTAAAAAAAATTATACCTCTTTCCCTTACTATGTATTTATATATCTTCATATATGTATGGAAATGCATCGAAAAATTCTGGAAGACATACTCAAAATGGATAATAGTGATGGCCTGAGATCGTGAGGTAGTAGATGAAAGAGATTTTAGAACTGTAATGTTGGAATTTTTTTCATTGGATGTATTAATGTATTTCAAAGGAGAAAGAATGCACTGCACATGTATTAATACCTAACTGACAAATACTCTGAAAATCAAGTGAATTATTGAATGTGAGAACTATTGTAAAATGTTTTAAACATAAGCTACCCCTTTCTTCTTTTTTTTCAAATTAATTTATTTTATTTATTCATTATTTTTGGCTGTGTTGGGTCTTCCTTACCTTCCGCGGGCTTTCTCTAATAGCGGTGAGCCGGGGCTACTCTTCATTGCGGTGCACGCGCTTCTCATTGCGGAGCACGGGCTTAGTTGCTCCACGGCACGTGGGATCTTCCCGGACCAGGGCTCGAACCCCTGTCCCCTGCATTGGCAGGCGGATTCTTAACCACTGCACCACGAGGGAAGCCCCTACCCCTTTCTTCTTAAGCATGAAGAATTTCCTGAAGGTCACATTGCTCAGTAGAGTTTCAAATGGACTGCCATCTTTGACCTCCTGACTTCAGCTCTAGCAGCCCTTCCACAATTTTGAGCTTAGTCTCAGGACACCGGTGCATCTTTAGCAGCAGTGCTAAAAATCCTTGCTATACAAAAATAAGGTGATAGTACTCTGATGAATGTGGGATAAAGGGTTAGGGCAGGGACAACTGGTTGACTTTACCTGATTCAAAAGGACAAAAGACTGACTTTACCTGGTTCATATCCTACTTTGGTTCTGGTTAGAAGAGTCTATTTTATATCTTCCTTTTAAATTTTCAACTAGAAGTGTTGGAATTACTGGGAAGTATGGGAGAATAAGCCAAGAGAATGGCTCTCAAATGTGCTTTTTATGATTTTTACACTTATAATAATACCAACTGAAGCTCTGATAGTGATAAAAGGAAAATGGCTTTGCAAACAAAATGTATTAAATTTTGTTTAATTATACAACTAAAGGACATTCAATTGTAGTTAATTGGAAAATGCATTCCAGATTAGGAGATCTGGGTTCTATCCCAGTCTGCCCCATGAAAGATGTGTGGAAAATCTGAATATATTATGGAAAGAATGATAACTTCTTACCTAGGTTGCTGGTAAAAATAAATATGATAAAATGTTTGACAATAGCTGCTGCACTGATAAAAGTGCACAATAAATTCTTGTTGAACTGAACTCTATTGTACTATTCTTCAGTACTCGTATTTCAGAACTTTTGCAAATTAAAAGCAAAGAGGAAGATAAGATGCAGAGAGGGAAACAGAGAAGATGTAGCATACTTTGGAGAACTGATCATAGAATTTTGGAACTTGTAGGAGCTTAGATATATTTTTAGTTATCCCAACAGTCTCATTTTATAAATAAGGAAATTGAGAACCTGAGAGATTAAATGACTTGTCTAAAATCACTCAGTAGGATAGAGTCAGGTCTTCACAGTTTCACTCAGTTAACTTTATTTTTCAGAAAGTTCAGTGATGGTTTCTCTTGAAGGGAAGAACACAGCCATTCTATCTGCTTCCCTAAAGGATGCCAGAAAACAATCAACTGTGGAACACTATGTAAAGGGAAGCTCAGTGAGTGAGAGAATTGTATTGTTTACCTCAACTATATGCTATCAACCTCTCAACCATTTGTTTGGTCATCAAATTGACCTGCTGCTATTGATACCAAGTTTGGGAGAGGGGTGTGTACCTGCCTCAAAGTCTCCTGGTGCAAAATATGGAAGAAGAAAAGTAAAAAACTAGGAAATAGGACTTTGGGCTGGTTAAGTGATGTCACCTAGCTTATTCTACCAACAGAAAACTGCTGTTTAGCTAAAAGAAAACATTTTCCAATTTTTCTCAGTAGGGTTGCCAGATGTTCTGTAACTGGAATGATGCAGTCCTATATTTTAGATCTCTAGTAAAATAAAGAATTAAATAGAGAGCAAGTAAAGGTTTAAAAAATTATTTAGACTTTATAAAAATTTGAACTAAAGATAGAGCATTGTTATGCTTCCTCAGCCAACAAACTAGATATTCACTAGTTATACTGTATGTTGAATTTTAAATTAATATTTTTATAATCACTTCAGAAATGTGCGTGATTCTCTCTTAAATGCTGCCATAGAAAATATTTTCAATTTTCAATATGTTGAATTATGTGTGGACTGACTATATAAAACGAATTCAAACTAAAATTTTGTTTTCTTCAAAATTCCAAGCAATTGCTTAAAAATAATTGTTTCTAAGAAGGATATAAAATAAATCAACATTTCACAACCAATAAATACAAAATACCAGATGATATAAGCAATCATTTTTAAATATTAAATCTTTATTCCCAATCCCCTTTGCCAAGTCCCCTATTTTTGAGGAGTACCTCTGGAATTTTATTTTTTAACATCAGTAGAAGCTCTTTCCAGTTTTTTTTTTTTTTTTTTCCCAGCTGTGTTAAGTAGAAGAAAGGGTCCTTGGAACCAGACCAATTTGGTTTCAAATTCTTTCTCCACTACTTTCTAGCTTACTAGCTGTGGAACCCGGATCAAATTATTTTACTTCTCAACTTTCTCTTCAGAAATTGAAAATGATAATTCCTACCTTGAAGGTTTTTTTGAAGGTTAAAGGAAACAATCACTCCTTTACCATATAGGTATACAAACCCGTATGAAAAGCACTTAGCATGATGCCTGACTTGGAATGTGCTCAGGTTTTGGAATACCACCCTCTTCCTCGTGAGTCTGCACGGTGCTTCCCAATCTGTTTTTAAAAACTCCCAAAAGGATTTCAGGGTCAAGTAAGTTTGGGGGAGCTACATAAGTAGTCCCTCTCTTTGGTCTAAGAGAATGCACATTTGCATACTAAAGGTTCTAAGGAGGCATAATCTGATGTTTTTCAATTTTATTTGAGCACAGATTCTTTAGTCTCTAAAGAACATAAATGAATGGTTCTAGGGAACACAGTTTGGGGAAAATTGGGCCAGAAAATGGGGAAGTATGGGTAATGGCTTTAAGGCTCCTGAGAACGGGGAAAAAGCTTCAAAGGAAAAAACAGGGACAGCTTGTGTAGCTGTCCATTCCCATTAGAGTTTCCTCCCTTTTTCCAATTAGAGTATGGGTCCCTTAGAGGAAGGCTTTCAGACTTTCCCATCAAAGTACCCCTAAAGCAAGGGACACTGAGCACTTATTTTATCATGAAACTCATGAGAGTCTCCCATGTTACACCATAAGATACCTGTTTGTTTAAATATAAAAATAAAAATTTTAATTACTGAGAAGTAAATGACAATAATTTCTTACACACACACACACACACACACACACACACACACACGTTCTCTGATCAATTTTATGTTCCTGTAAGATGTATCAAATTTCATGCTTATTTGGTATACAAATGCAAACTCCCTGGTAGAATACTGAGCAGGCATGGGAGGAGTACATATACTCCAGTATGAGAGGCAGGGCCTTGAGTCAGCCAGTCTACAAATATTGACTGTGTTCTCTAGAATGGGAACTGCTTTAGGGGCTCAGCAAGGAGGCAGAGAGGTTTTGTGCTTTTAAAGAATTCTCATAAGTGGTGTCCCATGAATGAGAAATTATTATTATTATTATAATTTTGCGGTACGCGGGCCTCTCACTGCTGCGGCCTCCCCTGCTGCGGAGCACAGGCTCCGGACGCGCAGGCCCAGCGTCCATGGCTCACAGGCCCAGCCGCTCCGCGGCACGTGGGACCCTCCCTGACCGGGGCACGAAACCGCGTCCCCTGCATCGGCAGGCGGACTCCCAACCACTGCGCCACCAGGGAAGCCTCACGAGAAATTCTTACAGTCTGTGTCCCATGAAAGTGCGTGGGGGTCGGAGTGCTGACCATGAGGAGGGAAGCAATGAGACAGCCAGTAAACTCATGCAATGATAAATAAGGTCACTTTTAGCACTAATTGATGCTCTGAAGAAGCTGCAATAGTGATAGAGTGACTGGTGGAAGCTACTTGAACTAGAGGGTCAGGGAGGTTCTTTGAGGATGAAAATTCTGGCTGAAGCCCACTCCTAAGAAGGATGCCATACAAAGGGTTGTGCGAAGAACTTTCTAAGTTGAAGGCAGAACACCTACAAAAGCCCAGGGATGGGAAATGGCTTGGCATGTGTCTTAGAATGGGTATTTCACAATAGATCCTGAGATAAGGACAGGTACAGGTAGTTTATTTGGGAGGTCATCTCAGGAAACACCAGAGAGGAAATGGAGGAAGTGGACAAGGAGAGAGAAAAACCAAGAAAGGGTGTGTTATGAGAGGGCAACTGCTGTAGATAAGAGGGACTTATTTCCCCTGGGGTGGAGCTGCTGAAAGAAACCACCTGGATCTCACCTCACAGTCATCCTAAACAGAGGGCTGGGAGGGGGCCATGTAGCTGCCTTCTCCCACAGCTCACTGGCTATTATCCTCAGGGTATTAACGTTCCTGCACTTTCAGGTTGTACCTGTGGAGGTCAAGCAAATTCCTGAAGAACTAAAGAAAATCCTCAGGCAAATAAGAAGAGAAACGCAGATGCTAAAGACAGGAAAATGTCAGTATGCTGAAAACTCTTCAGGGGCAGGGAGGATAATGGCAGGGTATCAACAGTGCCTGTCTTCCATAGAATAGAACTCAAAGCTAACTTGGTTGAAGCATAATAGGGGAAAAATGAAAAGATGAGTTCAGGGAGGTTGGCAGAAGCCAGATGATGTGTAACTTTGCCTATTTTAAGTCCATTTGCAGTGAGTAGCCACTGGAGGGTTTTAAGTGGGAAAATGATCTGATTTGATCAAGCTTTAGAAAGATAGCTATGTGGATTTTCTTTTCTTTTTTTTTTTTTTTGGTTGTTGTTATTTTGGGGTTTTGTTTGTTTGCTTTTTTGTTTTGTTTTGTGGACAATTGCCTGCAAGAAGACAAGAGGCAGAAAGAGGGATAAAAAGGCTATTGCATAATAATAAAGAGATCATAGTCAATTAAGTTTAGTGGTAGATTATTAGTCTTCATCTTAATCTATAAGCAGTATTTGAGAAAACTGATCACTTTTTTTTTTTTTTTTTGCGTTACGCGGACCTCTCACTGTTGTGGCCTCTCCCGTTGCGGAGCACAGGCTCCGGACGTGCAGGCTCAGCAGCCATGGCTCACGGGCCCAGCCGCTCCGCGGCATGTGGGATCTTCCCGGACCGGGACACAAACCCGTGTCCCCTGCATGGGCAGGCGGACTCGCAACCACTGCGCCACCAGGGAAGCCCCTGATCACTTCTTTTTGAAACACTTTCTTGGCTTGGCTTTCGGAAGACCACTTTCTCTTGATGCTCCTATTACCTCTTTGGGACTCTTAGTCTCTGTTCTTGGAGTGCTCCAGAGCTCAGTTCTGGAACATTTTTCTCTCTTTACATACTTCTTAGGTGATCTCATGTAGTCTTACGGCTTTTAATAGGCACCCATTAGTCTTTCAGATGTGTATCTGTAGCCCAGACCTTTCTCTTGAACTCCAGAGTCATTTATGTCACTACAAGCTTCATTGTCTTTTGGGGGTCTGATTGACCTCTCAAAACTAAGATGTCAAAAACTGAACCCTTGGTTCCCCTGACCTCTGCAAATGGTGGTGTGGATTAAAAGGGTAGCAGTGGAGGTGATGAAAGTGATTGGTTCATGAAACATTTGGGAGGTAGAGCCAACAAGTCTTAATGATGCATTAGATGTAAGGATGAGTAGGAACCTAAGATGGCAAGGCAGTTTTGACCTGAATAACTGGAAAGGTGATAGTGATATATACTGAAACGGAAGGTGTAGCTTTGACAGAGAAAATCAGCGGTTCTGCTCTGACTATATTGTTTGATACGTGTGTTAGGCATTCAAATAGGATATGTGAGGTAACTGAGCACTCCATCTAAAGCAGAGATTCCCTCACTCACATCCATATTGAAAATGAGGATTTTACCTAGATGTAGCCCAAATAAAAGCTCTCTGTTTCTCTCTGCATATTGGGACTACAGAGTTGAAGAACAGTGTCTAACCATTAAACACTTAGGAAAGAGTAGATGAGGATATGGACTGATAAACATACCTCTGCAGTGGATCCTAAAATATTCACAGGCAGGTTAGCAGCTGAAAACGTTAGGCAATCATCATCAAATAGATTTGGATATAAAAAACTGAAACTATTATAGCCAAGTCAGTCCTTTTAAAATTCTCTGCTCAAATCCCTCCAGAGACTTCCATTTCACTTAGAATAAACGTCCTGACTATGTCTGACCTGGTTGTCTTTAATCTCTAGGCCCCTGCCCACCTACCCTCCTCTTCCCCTAACACATCACACTTGCACACTCAGCCCCGCCCACAGTGGCCTCTTTTCTCTACCTTAAACACTCCCAACTGTCCACTGGTAGCCTTTGCCCTTGTTCCTTCCCTCTGCCTGGAGCTTCCTTCCTCCCAGCTATGTGTTAGGCTTCTTTCCTAGCCTCATTCTGACCTTGCTCAAATGTTTCCTACACAAGAGACCCTCCTTAGACCATCTTATGTGGAATACCAGACTCTGTTCTTGTTTATCCCTTTATTCTGTTTATACTTCTTCACAGTTTTTATCACTACTTCAGCTTAGTTTAAGTATTTATTTGCTTATTATCTGTCTCTCTTATTAGCATGTAGGTGTCAATAGGCCAGGAGCTTTACTTGGTCTGTTTTATTGAATGCTATATCCCTAGATCCTAGAACATTACCTGACATATAAGAGGTGCTTGGTAAGAATGTAATTGAATAAATGACCAAATCATTCTTTTTAAAATGTATATCATCAAATGTTTCTTATGTGGAAATTGAATGTGATAGAATGCCAGGTAAGAAATATCTGATAGGCAGGAGAAACCTTCTGTGATAGGATATCTCAGAGGGAACAGTCTCAGAGCCTAGATTTAAAAATCTAGGCCTCATTAGAGCAATGCAAATCAAAACTACAATGAGATATCATCTCACACCAGTCAGAATGGCCATCATCAAAAAATCTAGAAACAATAAATGCTGGAGAGGGTGTGGAGAAAAGCGAACACTCTTGCACTGCTGGTGGGAATGTGAATTGGTACAGCCACTATGGAGAACAGTATGGAGGTTCCTTAAAAAACTACAAACAGAACTACTATACGACCCAGCAATCCCACTACTGGACATATACCCTGAGAAAACCATAATTCAAAAAGAGTCATGTACCAAAATGTTCATTGTAGCTCTATTTACAATAGCCAGGAGATGGAAACAACCTAAGTGTCCATCATCGGATGAATGGATAAAGAAGATGTGGCACATATATACAATGGAATATTACTCAGCCATAAAAAGAAACAAAATTGAGCTATTTGTAATGAGGTGGATAGACCTAGAGTCTGTCATACAGAGTGAAGTAAGTCAGAAAGAGAAAGACAAATACCGTATGCTAACACATATATATGGAATTTAAGAAAAGAAAAAAAAAGTCATGAAAACCTAGGGGTAAGACAGGAATAAAGACACAGACCTACTAGAGAATGGACTTGAGGATATGGGGAGGGGGAAGGGTGAGCTGTGACAAAGCGAGAGAGAGGCATGGACATATATACACTACCAAACGTAAGGTAGATAGCTAGTGGGAAGCAGCCGCATAGCACAGGGAGATCAGCTCGGTGCTTTGTGACCGTCTGGAGGGGTGGGATAGGGACGGTGGGAGGGAGGGAGACGCAAGAGGGAAGAGATATGGGAACATATGTATATGATTTTTTGTTATAAAGCAGAAACTAACACACCATTGTAAAGCAATTATACTCTAATAAAGATGTAAAAAAAAAAAAAAAAAATCTAGGCCAACAGGCCCTACAATCAGCATCAAGGAAATCTCTCAAAATTTAGCATGTCCCCAGAAACACTGGGAAAGAGACATTTCCCAGTCATTCAGGGAAAGAGCTCCAGTGTCTAATTCAGGGCTCGGGGTTGAGAAGGAGGAAGTTAGAATGACAATAATCATATTGTGTAAACTACTGAGACTGGATCTGAGGTAAAGTTGAACAATCAAGGACATAGTGGCAGAACTAGAGTATATATTAGACTAGTGTTTCTCAAACTTTTTGTACATTAGAATTAACTGGGGGTGGGGCGCTTTTAAAAACTCTCTGTGATGAGGTTTTACCCTATACCAATAAAGTGACTCCAAGGTACAGACAAATTTGAGACTCAGTGTACCAGACATTGCTCTTCAAAGAGTGGTCCCCAGACTGGCAGCTCTGGCATTACCCAAAACTTGTTAGAAATGCAGAATTACAGGCTCCATGACTACCTACCAATCAGAATCTGCATTTTAACGAGATCTGGGTGATATGTACACACACTGAAATTTGAGAAGCACTAATGTAGACTGCAAGGTAAGAGCTAGGCAGGAAATAAAGTCATTAATCCTTAATTCCCTGAAGTGAATTAGAGAACCATAAATCCCCCTATGTTCACTATACTTTCTGATTTGGGTCAGAGTTAGATCAGAGCCTGGGAGCAGGGGTGGGTGTAGAGCGCATTGAAATGAAGTACAGATGGCCTTACCTCTTGGGAGAGGTCATTTAATGGAATAGGGAACCAGACAGGGTTTAAATCCAGTTTATGACAACTGGTAGGAGATAGGATTGGAATGGTAGGTTGGTTTCAGACTGGAAATGAGCCACAAATAGTGATGGTGTTGGAGCAGGTGAATAACATAATAAAATCTATATTTTGGATGCAGATTGACCAGGTAGAAATTCTTGATGCACTCCTGAGTAAAACAATAATGAGTTGAGAATAGTACAAGCATGAGAATAAGTGGAATTTTTTTCACTGTTCTTCAATATTAATGTATGTCCACAAGTCAAAATTAGGTTGTATAGCTTATTATTTTAATCATCCAGACATTAAAAAAATCACCTAAAATTAGGAGAACATGTAGAATCCAACAGTAGATTAGAAATTGCTTTGCTTGGCTAGCTTTGTGAAGATCCTGCTAAATTCTTTTCTTCAGAAATGTAACTTTTTATTTCCACATCAATAGCATAGTTGACATTTTATTTTTTGCCATTTCTTATAATTATTCTTACAATTGCAAACTTTAAAGTTGTAATACATTTTATGTATTGTAAGAAAGTATATACGAAAATTTCTCTAGGCTGCTAATCAAGCCCACTATAGGCCTTCACATTTATGTCACCTCATTTTAAATGCATGAGCTGGTTTCCTTGTGAAGAGTTAGGGAAATGTAGGAAAACTAAGAAGTGAAAGAAATTTGAGGACCATCCAAGGAATCTGATTTATGGTGGAAATGGCTCTCTTACCTATTACATAGTATCCTATCATATGTATTTTATGTTTTTAAAAATTGCAACTGGCCTTTGACCTACTAAACTACAATCTCTATGAGGTAAGGTGAAATCCCAGACACTGTTCCTGGCATGGAGTGGGTGCTCAATAAGTATGTTTTGAATAAATGAATGGACGATCATCAGCTTTTAGTCTGGGAGGGATCTGGCTTGTCACTGCCCCTTTCTCTGGAGGGGGTTGCCCTTATCTGATGGGAGCTGCCTTTCCTGGAGAAAGCTGGGAGGTTAGGCTTCTGGAATCGCAGCTTTGCCTTGCTTTCTCTGCACTGCTTTATCCTGCTCATCTCCCTCCCTTATAGGTATCTCCCTAAAGCACTTTCAATATGTAATTTGCACAAGAACTCCTGTCTCAGACTCTACTCCTAGGAAATCTTACCTAAGATGTTATATTTGTATGTATAATTGTTAAATATTATATATACGTACATGTGTATGTATATACATGTGTATGTATGTATGTATATACACGTGTATATACACACAAAAATTTCAAAAATTTTTATCCTGTCCTATATTAAGGAGTACATTTTACATTTTGATCTAGTATAAAATGTTAATAAAAATATATATACTTACACACATACACATATTTATTCATTTAACAACAAGTGTCTGTCTATTGCCTATTATGTGCCAAGCACTGTTCTCTGTTGTATTGGATGGGGAAACAGCAGTGAATATAGAGCTTACGTTCATAATACAAAACTTAACTTTACCAAGCGCTATGCAGTCTGATACATGGTATTCTATTCTAATATTTTCTTTTACAATCTATTGTAGTCTATTTCTTTAAAAAAAATGCTGTTCATGACTCACTAAATTGATTTAACAATCTGCTTGAGAGTTGTAACCATCAGTTTGAAAATAGTGCCTTAGATAGTGTCAGATCTCATTTTATAACGTATAGGGATTTTTTGTTAATACCTTCAGGCATTTAATATGATACAATATTTAATATCAAGGAAAAATATATAACTGGCATATGCATGGTAATATTATCTTATTCCTTGAAGGCTTATATGATTCAACCTTTATTTTTTATTAATATTTCTTTTCAAAATACCCTTTTCATCTTCTTCAACTAGAAGTCAGTAGATGAAGCTTTTGCCCTATGTCTAAACTGTCAAGGTCTCTAAGAGAAAATGTGCTTTAAAGAAGTAGGAGTTAATGGTCACTCTTGCACTATAAATTCTATTGGCAGATACTCTACTACCTGGTAGATAAAAGGATGACTTTCTCCTTGAAAACTCTAATGAGACTTGGGAATAATATACAATCTGTGATTCAGGTACTATACTCTAAATGTAAGAGCTTTTAAACAATCTTAAAACCTTATCTAAAATAAATCACATTATTTCTTGTTATTTCTTAGAGAAGTAAAGATATCTAATTCAATTATACTCCAATAAAGATGTAAAAAAAAACAAGTTATAAATATTTGTGAAGTAAAACAACTTTAGTTTTTGATCCTAAAAAACTTCATTTTCTTCTTGAGAAAAGGTTATGACATATGTTTGCCATTTGATTGATTTAGAAGTGAGGAAGTACTGTATTATCTACAAATATATTCTTTCTGGAGAGAAGCTTAGAAAGGTCAGCGCTGAAGCAGTTGCAAATGGTGGAAGGAAAGCATTCCCCCCAGCGTGACCTGGATTTAAATACTAATTCTACTGAAGGAAGGTGGCATAGGGCTTGCTTATGAATTGCAACTTCCTTTCTGTAAAATGGGATAGTAATCCTAACTTCTCAGACTTGTTGTGAGAAAAAAATTTCATAATACACTGAATATCCTGCTTATTATCACTCAGTAGACACTTAATAAATGCTCATTTATTTCAGTTAAGATTCATCAGGAGGGAACATTTAGCTAGCCTGGTGAGAGAAGTCGATGAGAAAATTATCTGATTGTTTAATACACCCATTGGGACTTACACGTTCAAACAAGAGCTCTGAGAGGCTACATGTAGAGGCCAGTGATGATGTCCTTACTCCCAGCATCTTCAAAACTCCACTTTGGAATTGCCCTCAGAATATATCTTACCTTATAGTCACATTTTATGATTGAGATTATTCAGTATTTACTCAGCTGGATCTCTAGCTTTCTCATCAGGCTTGCACCTCCATAATGTAGTGGTTTTAAAAGTCCAATTCGACTTTGAAAGGTTAAGCTATTTAAAAAACATGATGCAGGACTTGAAAGCAACATTGAAAGAAAAACTCCCAAAATGCTGTGATTCACCGCAACTAACATGATTGTTAAACTACTGGCCTGACTTGCCAAGAAGCCAATAAGATACAAACTACTGACGGTGATTCTCACTGACTAGCCAAGGATAGCTTCCAGTTGCTCAGGATCAAACCACAGCTGTGGGCCAGAGCCAGGACTGTGGAATCTTGTGGTGCACTGAGACTGAGAGCTTAGAGTTTGAGGATTGGGAGCTTGTGAAAATCTAGAGCTTCAGGGGATCTCCCAAGGCTCCGTTCCTTAGCTAAGATATAGCTGATCTTATAGTTCTGATCTGGTTCAATGTTTCTGTCTTACTGTTTTAAGTATGCTGTTACGGGACTTCCTTGGTGGTCCAGTGGTAAGAAATCCACCTTCCAATGCAGGGGACGTGGGTTCAATCCCTGGTTGGGGAACTAAGATCCCACGTGCCATGGGACAGCTAAGCCCGAGCGCCACAACCACTGAGCTCGCTCACCCCAATGACAGAGCCCACGTGCCACAAACTACAGAGCCCATGCGCTCTGGAGCCCTCGCACCACAAATGGAGAGAGAAAACCCGCACGCCACAACTAGAGAGGAGCCCGTGCCGCAACGAAAAATCCTGCACGACTCAATGAAGACCGTGCGTCCCGCAACTAAGACCCAACGCAGCCAAAAAAGTAAAAAAATATTTTTTTAAACTATAACTAAATAATTAGAATATGCCATTACTTCCCAGTGTCTGCTTTTACTCAGAATGAGACAGTTCCACAATGATCACAGGAAAAGTTATTTAACCTTTCTGATCCTCAGATTCCTCATATGGAAAATGGAAGTAATAAAAGTACATTCCAGTAAGGTTGTTGTGAGATTATATAAGATAATGAAAATAAAGTATTTAATGGGGCACTTGGCACAAAGTAAACTCTCAGTAATAATAATAATTTATTATTATTATTCATAATATCTGAATATAGTGCAATCTACCTCTGTGCCCAGCTCAATGGCTAGGAAACCCAGCTGAATTAAAGCCTATCTCTCTTGGGTATACTTAAAAGGGGATGCTAGACAACTATTACTGGGATAGGGAACCTTTTACAGGGTGTCTAAAGTTCAGATTATGGGAGAAGAGAAAGCCACTGATGGCTCTGTGCTAGTTAGATAAATTTGATTAACATTCAAGTATGTTATTTTTGTTAATGGTCATGTGCCTTTATAGTCACATTTGCTATGGATATATGGATTCAGTTTTCATGACTTCTGAAACCATTGCCCATTTCTATAATAATAATAGTAATAAGCACAACTAACATTTACTGAAAATTATTAAGGGTGCTACAAAAACCCTTTGATGTGGGCTGTGTATCTGATTTGACATCACTATAATGAATAAAGTATCAAAGCAGAAAGAGCAGAGCTATCCTCTCCCCCCATCTTTAACTCAGCTCTCCCCACATACCCACCCGCCCAAGCCCTTCATTCTGGTATTCAGGAGTGTTTAAGGCATCGTTAAACTGTATAACTGCCAATTTTCTCTTCCTACTGGTAAAGTATAGGTATGAATGCTTTCACTTGCACCTCGGCAAATATTTATTAAATGCTTGCTCTGAAGCACTGGTCAAAGGACTGAAGTAGAACAAACCTTCAGAGACCCGCTAGTCCAGAGGCCTTGTAATGTCTCACAGGTCCACTCCCCTGACCAGTTCATTCTGTTACAGTTGAAGAATCTTTTTAACTAAATTTTCCATGTGTCAGTTTTTACATTTTTTTTTTTTTTTTTTTTTTGCTGTACGCGGGCCTCTCACTGTTGTGGCCTCTCCCGTTGCGGAGCACAGGCTCCGGACGCGCAGGCTCAGCGGCCATGGCTCACGGGCCCAGCCGCTCCGCGGCATGTGGGATCCTCCCGGACTGGGGCACGAACCTGTGTCCCCTGCATCGGCAGGCGGACTCTCAACCACTGCGCCACCAGGGAAGCCCAGTTTTTACATGTTTTAAATGATGATAACATTTGTCCTACTTTATAGCTTATATGAAAGTGTAGTAGGTCATTAAAGCAATGCCTTGGTCTTTGGTGGTGTTAGTTGGTCTTTGGTATTTACCAGTCAAGAGGTAACAAAGAGTGGAACACTTCTAGGAGAATACCACTAGAAAACCATACAAGAAAGCCACTCATCATCACAGATGGGGCTTTGTGACAGAATGTTTAAGTCACTGTGTTTTTGAGTTCCTGTAGCCTAACCCAATTTCCAATCATTCAGGGGGTATGTCACTTGGGATTGTTATTGTGTCATAGTGGAAAAAATATAGCTGAGATTGCTGCAGGCTAGGCACTCTTCAAAGGCAAATGAAAGAACAAAAACTACTCTCTGACACCTTTTTAAACAAAGAACTTTTAACTATATATAGTCCACGGTTCAACTCACGCAAGGCATGCCAATGTTTTCAAGTACGATTTGCTCTTAAGACGGTTACTGCCAGTTGGAAGTTATGGTTGCTAGTGAAGTCTGTGTTTTAATACACACTATTTATGTTGGTTGCTGTTTTTCAACTTTTAGGTAACATCACCCCAAAGAACGCAACTATAACATAAAAAAGGGCCAAATTTTAAGACTTTGCTGAAGCACATTGGGAATGTCTCTTATGAAGGGGTAAGACAGCTTAAGAATTGGCTTTTTGTAAAGAATAAAATGAGGCTCATCTTTCATGACATAGAATTGGCAGCTCTGTAGTTTCTTTCCGTAAATAAAATACCATTGATAGCTCTTCCAGTTCTTAAAGACTGGAGAAAACAGACAGCTTTACAGAAATGACAGAGTATCTAACACAGCCATTCTTTATTCATTAACTCTAAGAAGGAAAACACTTGAAATAACCAGGAAGAAAAATACCTATTTTCCTCATCACCCAACATGTCAATTATTTCTGTTTTGTCAAATATTCTGTAACCAAGATCTATTTTTACAAATAGGGGCAAGATAATTTAGAGGAGAGGGAGGGAGGAGGAGAGAGAGGGAGGAGGGAAAAAAGGAGGAAGGAAGGGAGGGAGACTGCAAGAATGTGATGGGTCTCCCACCAGTATTTCTAGGCTCTTTATATTGTCATTAGTTTTTCTCCTGATAAGCATCCTGCCTCATTCAGGCAATATATTACACTGAAGAATCTTTTTCATTTAACTCTCCTCTGTCTCGATTTCTTTATCCTTTAAATGATGATAATGTTTGTTCTGTTTCATAGTGAAGGTGTTAGGATTAATAGTATATTATAGATAAAAATGTTTTGAACTCCCCAGAAGACATTCCTATTGTCGTCATTATCATCAAAAAATACTCTGCACTTTCTTCTTATTGCTTCTTAGCTTCCCAACATCTAGCCAAAGTAGTAGCTTAATGATGGATATAAAATAATAGAGCTGCAAAAGAACTCAAGATTGTTGAATTCAACCTTCTTTTCTTTTATACAGAATTGGATAGTGGGGCTTAGAGACATTAAATGACTTTTTAAGGTTACCATAATTCCCTGCTCAGTTTCCTCAACTATGAATGATTTTCAAGACTATGTTGTCAACTCTTCTCTTTATATGCTTATTTTCTTAGCAGCTTGAACTATTTAAGCTTGAACTACAGTCTCTACTCTAAAATTTCTAAAATTGGCACCTCTATGTTTGGCAGGCATGTTCTTCAATCTCATACATTTATTTGTTTTTACAACTTGAACAATTAGATAACTGTACTAGTTTCCCAGAGCTGCCTAACAAATATCACAAATTGCATGATCAAGTGCTTAAAACAACAGACATTTATTCTCTCATGGTTCTGTGTGAGAAGTCTGAAATCAAGATGTCAATAGGGCCTTACTCTGAAGTCTCTGGGAAATAATCTTTCTCTTCCGCTTAATAGAGTCTGGTTGCTGCTGGCAATCTTTGGCATTCCTTGGCTTGCAGCTCTGTCACTCCAATCTTTGATTCTGTCATCACATGGTCTACTCTCTCTGTATATTTCCATGTCTTCAAATCTCCCTCTCCTTAGAAAGATACCAGTCACTGGAGTTAGGCCCACCCTAATCCAGTATGACGTCCTCTCAACTTGATTAATCAATCTGCAAAGACCCTATTTCCAAATAAGATCTCTTTCACAGGTACCTGGGGTTAGAACCTCAACATATCTTTTTAAAGGACACAAAACAACCCACAACAATAACCTACTCTCACAACAAATCAAGATGGCTAAAATCAACCTCATTGGAGTCTTTGGAAATTGACTTCATTTCTGTCAATAGTATCACTAATCTGGAAGTGTTTAGGAAACAGATCATTTTAATTCTTCTATCACACTTATGCTCTAGATTCAATCTGCCATGAGGTTCTACAGTTTGTTCTTTTGAAGTATCCATCAGCTTTCTTTTTTTTTTTTTTTTCATCAGCTTTCTTTATTGTCCATTGCCTCTGTGTCTGCCCTGGGCCAGGCCTTTAATTCCCAAGTTAGTTCTGTTGATTCCAGTCTCGCTCTTATATAGTCCCTTACTTCTCAAAATGTAGTCCAAGGAACAGGAGCATCAGTATCAGCTACAAGCTTGGTAGAAATAAGAATTTTGGCCCCATCCCAGACCTGATTGTGATTCTGAATTAGAATCTGCATTTTAACATGATCACCAAGTGATACCCATTAAAGTCTGACAACCCTGAGGTGGTTCAGAGCAAAACGGATGCCCTTTTAAGGTTTCCCAAAGCCTAACTTGTTGGAAAAAATTTTAAATCCCTTCCAATTCTAGCTTTATCCAGACCAATTAAATAAATTAAATCAAATATGTACAATGGGATATTATATCAGAGACATTATAAAACTAATAATGATATCCAATATCATTAAATCGCTTGGGAAAAACACTTGGTATATTAATTCAAAAATGCTGGTTCTGGGACTTCCCTGGCAGTCCAGGGGTTAAGATTCCATGCTTCCATTGCAAGGGCCACAGGTTCGATCCCTGGTCGGGGGACTAAGATCCCACATGCTACGTGGAACAGCCAAAAAAAAAAAAAAAAATGCTGGTTCTAAAAGATACATGGTGCCATATTTTGAGTGTGTATGTATATAAAAAGATCAGTGGGATGCTGGACAGTATTAACAGTGGTCATTTTTCGTGCTGTTGTTTTCGATGACTCTTCTCCAGTTATTATTTACTTCTTGTGATGAACATGTTACTAGTTCTGTAATAATAATAAAAAGTTATCATAAAAAATTTTTATCTATCTAAATTTGTGTCCCTCTACTTTTTAAGATTCATTTGCATATTGGGAAGGGGATGAGATTTAAAATGGTACTTGAAGAGGGAGAGGCTTTTGACTTATGGTAGAACTACTCATTCTTGGAACTCACCAGCAAAAAAATGTAAATGCACAGTAAATTACAATTAGCTGCAGAGGAAGAAGTGAGGGAGTCAAGCTGTGTCTTTGATCCAGATACCAGTGTAATTTTGTCCCTTCATTTATTTAGGCTAAAGTCAGATTATTAATTTCCTATTGCTGCATAACAAATTATTGTAAACTTTGAGGCTTAAAACAGCACTGACATCGATTATCTCCCATGTCTGTAGATTATCTGTTGATTAAGTGTCCAGGTATGGCTTACTGGGGTCCTCTTCTTAGTGTCTCACAAGGCTGTAATCTGAGTGTTTGCTAGGCTGTGTTCTCATCTGGGGGCTCAACTAAAGAAGAATCTCCTTCCAACCTCATTTAGGTTATTGGAAACATTCATTTCCTTGCAGCTATAAGACTAAGGGCCCTGGCCTCTCACTAGCTGTTAGTGTGGTACCCTCAGACCTTAGATACCACCTGCAGTTCCCTGCTACATGGCTTTTTCCATAGGGAGTTTATACCATGGCTGTTAGCTTCTTCCATATTAGCAGGAAAATCTTTTTCTAGTCTGCTAAAACAGAATCTTTGGTAGGAGTGGCATGACATCAAGTTTACATATTCTATTTGCTAGTTGCTTTTCAGAATCCTGTGCACACTCAAGGGCAGAGACAGTTCATCAAATCAGGGCATGGAGAACCTAGAACCATCTTGGGATTCTGCTTACCACACAAATCAGAGCACACTGAGAATTCTCCAAGAAACAGTCAGACAAAGAGCAAGAAACATGGACTTTACCCTAAAGTCCAGTGTCCCCTTCCTCTTCAGGCCTTGTAGGTAGCAGCTACTCTACTAGATGGGGAAAGAGAGGAAAGCTCTCTAGCCTTCAGAAAGCAGGGATACCCACAAAGGACACATCTATCTATGTATACAACAAAATCTACAGGACATAGGGTAAAAAGACATAGCGCCCTGCCCCACTTCTTTGGAGAATCTGATGTAAAAGTCTGCAGTACAACCTTGATATTTTTATTTTTTCAAACTTCCATTGTGGATTCTGATGAACTTCTCAGTACTTCCAAACATGTAGAAGGCTTCTCCCTTTCCGTTCACAGATTTTAAAGCCTATCTAAGCCCTGCTATGCTTCCATGTTCACATGAAACCTTTTCCAATTACCCCAGTGCACACTAATTTCTTCTTACCCTGAACTTATATACTTGAATATCTGCTTATAAAGTTCCACAGAGATTAGTGAGTTTTTGAGTTCTCTTTCATATCTTTTGGATTTTTCTCCGCAATGAAATTATTTCTACTTCAAAGACAGAGTTCTTGTCTCATATTAATATAAAGCAGATTTCTGGGTATATCATAGGTATATAATTTTAGTTTCATTAATTGGTTAAACTCAGAAAATAGAGATGGGGCACAGGTACTTCATTTTCATAGCAGTACTTAACTTGGATTCAGAAAACTATTGTTTCCAAGGAACACAGACTAAGGAGGCATTATAGTAGGATATGCCCAAACTTTAGATATTCACGTACAAACTACTTAATTTTTTGGGCCATGTTTGTGTATTTTTTGTACTAAAATTCACATGATATTTTTCTTTTAATTGAATCTTACTTGACTTCAACCTAAGCAATAATATCAATGAAACTATGTATTTCATATGGTAGTTATACATTTTACATTTTTCACTTTTGCATGAAAATACATTATAATAAAATTAAGTACTGTCCATGTACCACCCACAATTATTTCCTGTACTACCAAAATGGTGCTTATACAACTTGTTGGGAATTACTTCCATAGTGCAAAACATTTCTAGTCTCAGAAGCTGGCTCTACCTCTTTCAGACTTTGGCTTCTGAATCTTAGAGTACAGGACAAGGGTAAGAATAGTAACAGCTAATGTTTATTGTTAAGTACTATCTACCTGGTAAAGTTCTAAGCATTTTATACATATTCATTAATTAAATCTCCAAAACAACCCTATGTTATTATCTCCTTTTTTTCAGACAAAGAAGCTAAGGCATAGAGAAGCTATGTAACTTGCTTAAGGTCATACACCTGGTTAACTGAGGAGCAGGGATGCGAACCCAGAGAGTCTGACTTTAAAGTCAGTTTCCTTAACTACTTCATACACTGCTACTGTGGTTTAATCTTGTACGATGAAGATTAAATGCAAAAACAACAACAACCAAAAAGCCACAACACACACACACCCACCCCTCACCTAGCACCAGACCTAATTTATAGAAAGAATTCAATATAATTTAATGATCTTTCTATAAGATATATTGGTATATTTTATTTAATCTTTTCATAGGGGTCACAAAATGGTGTTATATCAGTCTTTAAACCTCAGACTGGATAAGTATGAAGCTTTCTCATTGAGGCAACTAATAAAACTTCAGACAACTTTTCAGTGGGATTAGAGAGCAGAAGTGCATCTGATTTGAGGAATTTTACATTGATCCCTGACACAACAAAGGTGGTTTAAATTGACCTTCCTGAAAGTTTGCAGGTCATGAAGACCAATTAGTTGCTATGGTGTCAATAAGTGCAAATTGCTTTAGATTCTTGGTGAATAGGGAAATCTCCACTGGGTCAGTGCCCAGGGCAATGAGGTACTAAAGGCACTGCAGGTGGTTTGAAGGCAGACATTAAAAAAAAAAAAATCCACAACTGTGCTGGGCTTTGGCGGTCCACTCATAAATGGTGATGTGTTCGGGCAGCTTCTTTAGCCTGTAGAAGAAAATCAAGGTGATGATCTCAGCCTACACATCACCGTGTGGTCTAGATTAATTTTATTTTAGGGATAATTGTTTCTTTAGACATGGTACAGCAAAAAGAAAAAAAAAAGATTAGACAGAATTGCTTATTTTGTGGGACTTTTGATTTTCAGTAAAACATCAAGATATAACTAATTAATAATCCTTTTCTGCAGTCTTCATTTTAAAGATCTTCATTTAAAGTTAACAGAAAGGAAAATATATAAATAAATGTCTAAGTTGAAATGTGGAAACCAAATATTCAACCTTTTTAAAAAACTAATTCAGAACTCAACTTAGACATGCCATTACGTTACAGTAATCATTAAAAAAAATTCTCCAAATTAATGATGTATATACTGTCACAGTAAACAGAGTTAACTGAGATAATTAAAGTATTTTTATTCAGTTAATAAGATAAAGTGTCAGTTGAGAATGAATACTGTGAACTTCTGCAGATAGCGTAGAGCAGAACACCTTGTCTTTGTAAAAACATAACTATATCCAACAATTGCAACATGTTTTATTCATATGGTGTTTATGTCTGGATATGTCCAAGCTATTTGCTAGGTGAACAGTCACACTTGATAGATCCAGGAGGGAATTTCTTGGTACAATGAACAAAAAGAGTTATTTTGTTCTTGTGCTCCAACCTCAGACCAAAGGAAAAAAAAAAAACTGTCATAAAAATATGGTCACCTTTTTGCCTCTAAAACTGTACTTGTGCCTGGGGAAGGATTCTCAGAATGAAAAAAAAAAAATTGGTGACATTACAGGGGACACTTTCTGTTCTTCCCTTTGTAATAGTCAATCTTGTTTAGACAGTAGCCTCTGAGTGGACTGGGAACAGTGTATTAGGAGTGATGGCAAGGGATTCAGGGGCAAGGGATGCACGAATCTGTTATATAGTGACCAAGATCTGATTTTTTTTCTACTAAAACTTCACTATTTAAGCTTTGTTTCTGGATGCTCTAATATAGTCAAATTTCTGTATGTCAAGTGCCATAATCCAAAATACTGATAATAAAAATAAAACACTTAATATACCTATTTAATGCTCTTTTACTCTCCCCTTCCCTATGCTGCAAAGACAAAGGTATACCCGTTATAATTAAAAGTGAACACAATCAACATGGCCTTTAACAATAAAGCTTTTTGTTACATAGCTGTAAAAATTCAGCAATTGAAAATAAAAGAGGACTCTAACCAAGGGGAAGGTCCATAACCAACTAAGGTTATGCCCTGGGGTTTTGCTCCTTCCACATTTCAAGGGTAACATTAGGTCACCATCAGAAATAAGAGTGGGTAGAATTTTTTTGTTGTTCATTTTAGTTCCAATGACCCTGGCAAAGGGCTACGTACTGAAGTGTGTTTGTTTGTGGAGGTAACTCCATGGGGAATTTTTTAGCTTATGCTACAGGAATGGGGCTTGTAGTGAAAAATGCCACTTAAAGAAACATTGACAAAGCATCTGAGATCGGTTACCTTCCTTGTACAACTAAGAAGCCAAGTTTTCTTTTCTTGAAAAAGAAAAGGTTCTTGGTGTGAATTGTGTGTCCTCCATGGTTGTTCCCAGCTGGAGATCAAGTACTCAAAAGCAAAACAGGAAGTGAAAACCTAGGACTGTTACCAAAAGCCAAGAAAGAAAAGCTGCTCTGCTGGCAATTTGGGGTATTTGCAGCAGATAGCCCAAGCGGAGGATGTCTGTGAGTGGTGCTGCCTGCTCTTTCTAATAGTCACATAGACGGATGTTCAATGAACTTGCCCACAGAAGACAGTGCCTGACCTCTTTGAAAACTCAAATTGGATACTGAGTACATGGCCTCAGATGAAAGTGAAAGAGCCCACAGTGCTGAAGACTTGGAATTAGTAGCGTTATAAAATAGAGCACTTGAGGCAAATTGGCCTTACGGAGTGAATAACCAGAAAAGAATAATTTGTCTGAAAACTCTATCCTCACAGAGCTGAACGTGAAGGGACAGGACCCGAAATGAGAAATTGAGCCCAAATAGGTAACCAGTAACCAGAAATAGTCAGACTTTGCAAAATTCCAAATACAGTAGATGAACTCAGATGACTGGACCTGACTCTTGTTTCGGGCAATTGAGGCAGCTTCCCTGGGTCCTGTGTTTGCTGTCTGATGGAAAGGAGAGGGCAGGGGAGCATCATGCTTTATTCTTCTTTTCCAAAGTTCATTAAAACTCAGTTCCAAAAGTTTCTGGCAGAGAGCCTGTAGAAGTTGTCAACAGTGTGGCTTCCTCATATTTGGTGGTTTGGGATACGCCTGCAGTGGGTAGAAGGCCCCGGCTCCAAACGCTTCTAGGGAGGCCTCTGCAGGCATGGCACCAGTAAATAATGCTGACTCTGTTTTAGGCCTTGACCTTTGGCAGAAGTGGGGAAGTGTGAGCTATGGGTATGAAGTGAGATGATCTGCATATGCAATCTGAAGCTGTCTGCTTTGAAACTCTCAACTTCATCAGGTGAAGGCATGTTTATAATAGAACCACTCTCCGAGGTGCCTTTTTGGATATGGGGAAAAAATTAAGGTGCAAAGAAACATAAGCTCTGGATTACTCCCCCCTAGTCATTCGTTCCAACTGGATTTTAGCTTCGTAAAGAGAGGGACCGGGGCTTCCCTGGTGACGCAGTGGTTGAGAGTCCGCCTGCCGATGCAGGGGACACGGGTTCGTGCCCCGGTCCGGGAAGATCCCACATGCCGCGGAGCGGCTGGGCCCGTGAGCCAGGGCCGCTGAGCCTGCACGTCCGGAGCCTGTGCTCCGCAACGGGAGAGGCCACAGCAGTGAGAGGCCCGCGTACCGCAAAAAATAAATAAATAAATAAATAAGAGGGACCATTTATTTTTCAATATTGATTTTTCAATTTTTTTTACAATCCCTAGAGAGCCAAACACTTAGATGGGGCCTAAAAAAATGTCTGTTGAAGGGATGAATGGAAAGGCAAAACCTAAGAACCAAGATAAGATTTTATGTTTATGTTTACTGTTTTTTGATTTACTGGTATCTGCTTTTAGAGTTGCCTCCTGCAATGGGAACAGCCTCTCCTCTTTTCTTACACATGCCATTCCAGTGTGCCCAGGAACCAAGCTTGAGTTCCTGAAGAACTGGAATGTAGGAGTAGAACTGGAGGTGGAATGGCAGGGGTAATCTGAATTCTTAAGAAAACATCTGTGACTAATTTATGCATTCCCAGATTTACATGGAAAATCTCTGGACTACTGGGGAGAGATCTGGCTTCTCTGTAAAGAAGAGAAGATTTTGATGCCATGAAATCTGGCTTCAGAAGCCCATCACCCTGCCATACTCACACACACACACACACACACACACACACACACACACACACACACTCCCCAGTCACTATACTATAGAATGAAGAGATTCATTAGGTCTAACCATTAGAACATTTGCATTGAAGAGCACACTGAGAAAGAACCCATTGATTTACATGTACCTCATCAAGTAACATCTTTTTCGGACTCCATATATATGCTCTTGTTTGGAATTAAATCAAGATGGGCAAAGCTCACAGGCACAAGCTAGAGGGGCCCTGCCTTGCCTAGTTTAAAAGAAAATATTTTTCTATTTATCTTGTTCACAGATATGGACTAGAGTATACTAAGTAAGTTTCAAGGAGTTTAGAGGTGCTATGCCAGTAACAAACAGCATATTGAACTAGGTACACGTGTTCGGGGAGGGAAGTGCCAGAGGCAGTGATGGGTCTGGTTTTATTTAGCGCATTTAATAATGATCTAGAAGAGGGAGAAAACACATTAAAATCACAGATTATACTAAATTGGCAGGTGGTGTAAACACAAATGAGGGCAAACAAAAGGATATAAAGAATTTAGCACAGAAATGAGATTCCGTCAGGAAAAAAATGCGCTTTCACATCTGTGCAAAGTATCTTAGATCAGCGATGGAAATTGTTTTAAAAGTCATTTAGCTCAGAAAGTGTTCATAGACATTGCTCACATTTATAAGTGCTAACCCCTCCCCACTCCTAGCTGGTTTTATTCCTAGATTATACTGTTTATTCTTATCTTTTAAAACTACAAATCTGGTCAAGTCACATCTCTGCTTAAAATCTAAAAGGTTCTGAGTTTCCTACAGGATGCAGTCTAAGCTCCTTAGCCCTATATAGAAGACCCTTCCTTCACTATTTTTGTCCGTCTTCCCAGCCCCTTTCACACGTCTGTCTGCTCTGCGCTCCTCATGGCATCCAGGCAGAATTATTCGTAGCTCCCTGATTGCATCTCACCTTACTACTAACTGTACCATCTGCTCAGGGCTCCAGTCCTTTCTCTCCTCTGGGTTATCTCCATATGACCTTCAAGATTCAGTTCGGGCCTTGCCTCCATCACAAGCTTTCGTGCACAGAAACCATCCCCACCCCAGAGTTTGGTTTGGTGCCTTCCTTGGTACTGCCAGCCACCCACTACCCACTTCTAATATAACAAGTTGACAAAGATAAGAACTAGATTTATTGAGCACTTAATTATGTTCCAGACTCTGTGCTATGTGTTTTCATGCAATGCCTTTATAATTATCACAACAACCTTAGGAGGCAAGTATAATGATCTCAGTTCTATATATAAGGAAATTTCGTATTAGGTTAAGTAACTTGCCCAAGAGTACACAGTCAGTAAGTGGCAGAGCTGGATTCAAACTGCTCCCAGAGTCCATACTTTTAAAATGACACTATTATAGTAATGTGTTTCCCTATCTCCCTTACTTATATAAATTTCTTGAGGACAGGGACCATGTCTTCATCACCTAGCATTGACAGTACCTCACATGGTACACACAACTGAATAATAATAAGTATAATTAATTTTTAATGAGTGCTGATTACGTGCTAGGCAATTTACATGTATTTTTGTATGCGTTACTCACAAAACATTACAGAGTGGATAAAATCACTTTTAGTTTATAAAATCACTTTTAGTTCAAGAGTTGAGAAACATTTTCAAGATTATGTAGATCTGTCTCCAAATCCTCGTTTTTTTGTGACACCAGTCTCATCCCATCTGACAGAATATATGCATAAAGTATGTATAGGATTCCACAGCAAACAATTGCCAATGAAGCCCCACCCAAATACAGGAGAGACACCAAGTATATGCATAAATGTAAGCTCTCTGTTTATTTTTGTTAGGCCTGTTGATCTCTGCTTGAGCCCATTCCGATTCACTTTAAGCTGTAGTCTCATGAGTACTTTATTTTTGTGGTTAAATTGAACATATAGATCCATGTACTATTTTTGGCATCAAAGAGACTCGGCTTTTACTATTGTTACCTCTCAAGGTTTTCTTATTTAGAAGAATAAGCAAGACCCAGGCCCTGGATGATGCCCATGAGATACAAAGGAAGAAGGCATGTTGATCTAGATTGGAAAAGAAAACTCTCAATCCAGGGTCAGTCACTCTATTCCTCTGCATTTCAGTTTTCTTATGTAAACCAGATTCCCAAGTATTAGACTGTGGGCCAGCTGCATCACCAGGGAAGTATCTGATAAATATTGATTTCTGGGTCCCATTCACAGGGATTCAGATTCTGTAGGTTTTGGGCAAGTGTTTGTGAAAGTTCCCCAGGTGATTTTGCTGCAGTGAATCTTTGTATAGCACTGGACTAAATGATTTGTAGCTGAGAGATAATGCCATTTATTATCCAGGCTCACTTCTTGGAGGCTCAGGAAAAAATATTTTTTTAAAATTGGTAATTTTTACATACCAAAGTCTTTTAAAATGAGGGCCTTGCATGTAGCAAGCTCAGTGAGTTGGCTTCATGTTTATTACATTCACAAATGAGGCCTGTGTTATTTGGAATGGGTTTTTTTTTAATAGTAATGAAAGGAATGGCTAACACCTCATAGTAGTTTTACTAAGCTTAAATTTTTTTCACATATTGTATTCAGTATTCACTTTTACAAATGAGAGAACTGAGGCTTCCAGATTGTCCAAAGTCATAGCCAGGGGCATAGCCAGAATTTGTTCTTATATCTTCTAAATCTGAAGGCCATGATATATTCAATTCCTCAACAACTATCTTGTAGCCTATGACTGGTACAGTAGGGCTTCTAGTCTTTATATGAAATGGAACTACATTTTTTTTCCACAAAGCTTTTCGATTCTTAAGATAAGAAGGACAGGATTTTCTACTGTAAGACAGTTGGAAGGAATGGATAGGATAATGCTGCTGAAGACTTTAGTACGCCTCTAGCAATTTACACAAACTTTAAAATAATGTGCTAGGCTTGGTGGAAGAAACTGACTTGAAAATCACTGGTTTAAAATTTGTGGCCTTACAGGTAGATCCTGATCTACATGTTGAGGATCTCATTCTATGATATTGATTCCACTTCCCCATGCACTCCCCCAAAGATCATATTTCCCCCTGAGTCCTCCCTATTTTAATAAATGGTATCACAAGCAACCTAGTTGCACTAGCCCCAAGCTAAGGATTTGATTCCTTTTACCCTCAGTCTGCTTCTTAATTCTTATTCATCACTAGGTCCAATTGGCTCTATGTCCAAATATAGCCTAAAATTTTCCATTTTCTTCCTCCTTCCTCTCTCCATCTTCCCTAATCCACCTTAAATTAGACCCCCTATAATCTCTTTTATAAACTGCAATAGCCTCCTAAGTGGTCTCAGATTCTTCTCTTGCCCCCCCTCCCCCTGTAATTCTTTCTCCTCACTCAGCAGAGAGATCTGTTTTAAAATGTAAATCCCATGTCACTCTCCTACTTAAAGCTCTGCAATGAATTCCCATTTCATTTGGAATAAAATCCAAACTCCGTAAGGCCTTTGGCGATCGAGTTTCTCCTTGTCTCTCTCACCTCATCTCCTCTCATTCTGAACGATGTCTCACCACACTAGCCACACTGGACTTGTGTTGGCTCCTTGAAACTTAAACTTACTTATGCATCAGAACCTTTGTGACTTCTTTTTACCTCTGCAGGGAACGCACTGCCCCAACATGTTCTCTTTTAAAAATAAATAAATAAATTTATTTTTGGCTGTGTTGGGTCTTCGTTGCTGCACATGGGCTTTCCCTAGTTGCGGCGAGCAGGGTCTACTCTTCGTTGTGGTGTGCCAGCTTCTCATTGCAGTGGCTTTTCTTGTTGCAGAGCGCAGGCACTAGGCGCACGGGCTTCAGTAGTTGTGGCACGCGGGCTCTAGAGCACAGGCTCAGTAGTTGTGGTGTACGAGCTTAGTTGCTACATGGCATGTGGGATTTTCCCGGACCAGGGATAGAACCCACATCTCTGCATTGGCAGGCAGATTCTTAACCACTGTGTCACCAGGGAAGTCCCCCCCATGTTCTTAAGTCTAGCTGCTCTCTTCACTCAGATATTAGTTTGAATATCTTTAGATATTACCTGTCTTCCTCCTAGAGACCTTCTCAAATAAACTCCAAGTCACTAACCTGTTTGTTTTCTTTGTAGGACTCAGAGGGACTACACTGTAATTTACATAAAATGTATTAGAGTAGATTTTGAGATCCAAGGATAAGTTAGCTGAAGTTGCACCCCAGGTGCAGATAGCATTCTAATCAAGAATTCACTCTCCCTGAGGAGGGTGGGAGGCTGTTGTACAGAAAGGCCGCACTCCAGAGGGGGCTACTACTTCAGCTATCTTTCTCTCTGATAAAGATGTTGTGCTAATTAGCATTGTAAGTGTCAAAAGTGGATTTTTATCAGTGAAATTAGCACCTCAGTAATTAGCACAATTAATGCTAGAAATGGACTCTCACTGGTAAAATTAAAGATGAATATGTCAAAAACATTTTGGTTGTGTCCCCCAATCTTGGCATGAACAAGGTTTAGAAAACTAGAAAACACTTTCTTCTTAGGATCGGAATACAAAGCTTGATCTTGAAATCTCCCAGGTCTAGCCACTGATTTTTTTTTTTAACACCTTTTTTGGAGTATAATTGCTTTACAATGGTGTGTTAGTTTCTACTTTATAACAAAGTGAATCAGTTATACATATACATATGTTCCCATATCTCTTCCCTCTTGCATCTCCCTCCCTCCCACCCTCCCTATCCCACCCCTCTAGGTGGTCACAAAGCACTGAGCTGATCTCCCTGTGCTATGCGGCTGCTTCCCACTAGCTATCTATTTTACGTTTGGTAGTGTATATACGTCCATGCCACTCTCTCACTTTGTCACAGCTTACCCTTCCCCCTCCCCATATCCTCAAGTCCATTCTCTAGTAGGTCTGTGTCTTTATTCCTGTCTTACCCCTAGATTCTTCATGACATTTTTTTTTTCTTAAATTCCATATATATGTGTTAGCATACGGTATTTGTCTTTCTCTTTCTGACTTACTTCACTCTGTATGACAGACTCTAGGTCCATCCACCTCATTACAAACAGCTCAATTTTGTTTCTTTTTATGGCTGAGTAATATTCCATTGTAAATATGTGCCACATCTTCTTTATCCATTCATCCGATGATGGACACTTAGGTTGTTTCCATCTCCTGGCTATTGTAAATAGAGTTGCAATGAACATTTTGGTACATGACTCTTTTTGAATTATGGTTTTCTCAGGGTTTATGCCCAGTAGTGGGATTGCTGGGTCATATGGTAGTTCTATTTGTAGTTTTTTAAGGAACCTCCATACTGTTCTCCATAGTGGCTGTACCAATTCACATTCCCACCAGCAGTGCAAGAGTGTTCGCTTTTCTCTACACCCTCTCCAGCATTTATTATTTCTAGATTTTTTGATGATGGCCATTCTGACTGGTGTGAGATGATATCTCATTGTAGTTTTGAGTTGCATTTCCCTAATGATTAATGATGTTGAGCATTCTTTCATGTGTTTGTTGGCAGTCTGCATATCTTCTTTGGAGAAATGTCTATTTAGGTCTTCTGCGCATTTTTGAATTGGGTTGTTTGTTTTTTTTTGTTATTGAGCTGCATGAGCTGCTTGTAAATTTTGGAGATTAATCTTTTGTCAGTTGCTTCATTTGCAAATATTTTCTCCCATTCTGAGGGTTGTCTTTTGGTCTTGTTTATGGTTTCCTTTGCTGTGCAAAAGCTTTGAAGTTTCATTAGGTCCCATTTCTTTATTTTTGTTTTTATTTCCATTTCTCTAGGAGGTGGGTCAAAAAGGATCTTGCTGTGATTTATGTCATAGAGTGTTCTGCCTATGTTTTCCTCTAAGAGTTTGATAGTTCTGGCCTTACATTTAGGTCTTTAATCCATTTTGAGCTTATCTTTGTGTATGGTGTTAGGGAGTGATCTAATCTCATACTTTTACATGTATGTGTCCAGTTTTCCCAGCACCACTTATTGAAGAGGCTGTCCTTTCTCTGCTGTACATTCCTGCCTCCTTTATCAAAGATAAGGTGACCATATGTGCATGGGTTTATCTCTGGGCTTTCTATCCTGTTCCATTGATCTATATTTCTATTTTTGTGCCAGTACCATACTGTCCTGATTACTGTAGCTTTGTAGTATAGTCTGAAGTCAGGGAGCCTGATTCCTCCAGCTCCGTTTTTCGTTCTCAAGATTGCTTTAGCCACTGGTTTTGAAGACTTCTGATTGCCTAATGCTGACCATGAGGGCAGCAGAATCCTGACTCTGGAATACTGTCATATCCATCTTGAGGGAACCATCATGTAAGATGTTGGTGGGAATATGTAACAGGAAAGAGAGGTGGCATGCCATCAAGCCACAGAACAGGTTTTATTAACTGTGGTATGCCTGTTTGCTAATAAATTTTATTTAGTAAAGCCTTTATGTGTGGAATTAAGTATGAAACTTGCTTTCATTTATAACTTAACAGCAGAGTTGGAGAGGGAATAGCTCACCCTCACATATCTCAAAGCTTGTTATAGTAACTTATTTACAAAAAACAACCCACGACCTGTGCATACCAAATGAAATTTGGTTTAGAAGAATTAGTAGATATAATTCACTTGCATATGTATTTGTTTACCTGTTTAGTACCCATCCCCCTACCCCCATCCCATGTAAATCTCCCAAGAACAGGGCTCTTAGGTGATCTCTTCCCAGAGCCTTGACCAGAGCCTGGGACCAAGGAGGCACTATTTCAGTCATTCAGTAGCTATTTTATTTTTCTGAAAAGAGAATAAAGGGAGGGGAAGAAAAAAAGGTAAAAAGAATAGAACAGAGAAACAGGAATAAGGGAACTTGGAGAGAAGAATGAAGAATAGGTATATGGAGAGGAAGTCAACAGAGGAGTCCTTAGTCTTAAACAGGCAATGGCGAAAAGTAGTAGAGTTATGCTCTTTTTTGGAATACTGGCCCTGTGAGATGCTATGAAGAAAAACATATTTAGTGGTTAAATAAGATTGGTAAGGACTACAGAAACCTCTTCCTCACATACCCACAATGCACATGAGCATATTAAAGGCTCTGAGAGGCATTTTAGGGAACACACACACACCCCAAAATGCCTTGTTAATTTTGTTTTACCCAGTATTTCCCAAACTTATTTGAGCACGGGGCCCTTTTTTCTCTGTGACATTTATTAACAAGCTTTGAAAAAGGCTTTAGAAAAGCATAAGGGATGGTTAGGAAACTGACAAAGAAAATACCAGTGCTTTCGTTATCCTGTGAAGCTAGTTTTGGGGCAAGAGTCTAACCTTCCCTTCCTGTGCACCTCATGCATGGCAAGCATCTGCAACTGGGTTCCGAAGCAACCAGGGAAACAATATTCCATCTGCTTCTACCTTCTGACTCACCCTTCACCTAGAGAAGGAAGGTGGACTGAATGGCTGAACCTTCCTGGAGCAGGAATATTGAGAGATAACTAGGAGCAATCACGCACTGAAAATCGGATATGAACGAGCTACCCAGTGTAGCAGAAAAAAATGTACCCATGAGAGTTGCCAGTACAGTGAAACCCACTTACTACATCCTTTTAAAGATCAGCCTAATGCTCACACATGCTCAATGCTTCCTTTCCTTGGCCCTAGGAGGAATATTAAGAAGGTGTGTCACTTTAGTAAGGTTCATGAGTTTATGGCCTTGAGAATGCCCTTGAGAATAAACTCTAGGGACTGAGAGAAAGGAAAACTGCTTTTAATGGATTTTGTCTCTAACTCTTTTCCATAATACTGCAACTAAAACATCTGAATTAGTTAAATTTTCTAAACTCAGTAACTGCCAGAGAGAGATGACTATTTTCCTTTTATTATCTTTAGTTAACTAAAAATCAAATCATGTCAGAGAGTTAGGCAAATACATTTTGGGAGAGATTCCTAAAATATAAACACTCCAAAACGCATACAACTACATTGTTAATTGTTTGACTAACAAAAGGGATATATGAACCTCTGCAAAGGTAAAAAATAACAAAGGGAGCATGCTCTTTTTTACCCCTTGAACTTCACATGTGCTTTCTTTCAACTCAGAATTCTTTGATCTCAGTTTTGCCATTTATCCTTCAGTCTTCAGTTTAGATGACATTTACTTTGGAAAGTGTTCCCTGAGCCACCTACTAGTCTAAAAGAACCTGATCAGGTGTTCTCATTGCAACTTCCTTTATCACCCTTGGTCATGTATTTAATTGCCCATTTACTGCTAGATTATAAACTCTAAGATGACAGGGGTCACATGTATCTCATTTTGTTCATTGGTTAGTCCCCAGAGTTTAATGAATTGTCTGGAAGGAAACAGATGCTTAATAATTGGTTGGTTAATACAGTTTCTTTTTCTTTTTCCTTTTTTTCTTCTTCTTTTTTTTTTTTTTTGGCTGTGTGGCTTGTGGGGTCTTAGTTCCCCGACCAGGGATTGAACCCAGGCTCTTGACAGTGAAAGCCCGGATTCCTAACAACTGGACAGCTGGGGAATTCCCCAGTTAATATAGTTTTGGTTTAACTAGAATATAACCTACATTTTGATATGCAAAATTGCATTCAGGGAAACCTACATCAGCATAAATATTAACTCCATGTTCATATATATTAGCAATCATAGTCACTCAGAGAAAGATATATTCCTGGGATTGGCTCTAGAGTAATTCAGCCAGAATACAAAGAGAAGCTCAGCTTAAGAATTATGGACATTAGAAATTAAAGATTCAAGAGATGAAGTTTCTGAAGTAATTTTGAGTTTTGGAAGTTCATAGAAATGATTCACTTCACGAAAGGATTGCTTTTGGTTATTAAGTCAAAATTAGATGATTGAGAGACATTTCATTGTTTAAGATGTCTGATTCATCAAAATGTACCAGAGTTTGCTTTGAAATTTTCTACACACGATTGTAGAGGTCAAGTACTTATGTGAAAGCCACAGATGAATAAGCAAGTAGATGAAAGATAGGTTATACACACACAAAAACACACATACCCCCTGTCCCCCTTCCCCTCTGAAGTTGTGTTTCTTTAGACTTTCATTTGCATGTGTGTTTGCATGGCTATATTAGTGTATATGTGTGTGAGGGACAGGGATAAAAAGAAAGAAAGAGAGAGAGAAGGAAATACAAAGAAAGAAAAGAAAGAAAGAAAGAAAGAAAGAAAGAAAGAAAGAAAGAAAAAGAAAAAAGAAAGGAAGGAAGGAAGAAAATAAAGACATAGGATGAGAGCAAAGAATCAAGTTCATAGCCAAATTCTTGTGTTCCTTGTATAAATAAATTGATGAAACAGAAACAAACAGATCTTGGATTGATATAAGCTAAATTGAAGCCTGTGTGTGTGTATGTGCTTACGTGTGTGTGTGTTTGTGTGTGCTTATGTAGGGGTCATTTCCTGGTAGTCTACTGTGTTCATTGGCCTTTATATGTTACATCAGGTGTCTATAATCTCCTCTCAACAAATAAAATAACACTAAAGCAATTTGCTGATGACCAATACTTGGTCACACATTACAGAAAGATAAAATGAAATGAAATAATTTGGAATTTTGAGTCTAATTGGTTGCAATGTGGCAAATAAATCTTTACTGGCCAATCATAATTATACAGAAAGGTTTCGACATAGCAAAAAACACAAAAATCAAAACCAAGGATGCACAGGGTAAGAATTTTGAAAGAGGAGTAGTCTCATATAGAATATGGATGACACTGGGACAGGAGAGGAGCAAAACTATATGTGGGAGAGAACAGAATCAAGGGAATAGAGGAGAATACAAATTTTTGAAAGTCAAGTCTCCGAATGCTCAGTTTGATTTCAGTACAAACTATCTTCATTTTATTCTAAATAAAGCTGCTTGAGCATGTGGAAAGGTACAAAAGAAGGAATAGATAGAGGAGCTCACGACAAGCTATAAATCTTGATGCTTAAATTGAGTGGGGGGAGTTGAGACAGTACAGTACAGAACTTGTTAAAAAAAAAGTGACAAATGGTGTTTCCATTTGTGAAAGTCATTTACAATTGGCCATTAATAAAGGAGTTGGAAGAAGGGGAGCCTCTTGCAGAATTTCCAAAATTTCACTCATCAGATTTAGCCTATTTCATTTAATTCCACTTAACAGCTTAGAGTTGATGTTATTCAGATATGTATAAGGTCTCAAATGGAAAACATTTTGGTAATTTGCATGGCTATTTTCAAGACTGCAAAATCTAATCGTCACAGACAATAGAACCAGACTGTTGGCAATGGAAATAAGGGACAAAAATGACTGATGTAAATCAGCCCTTGAGAAGTTAGGTTTCTCCCAAGGTAACCCAAATCAGTGCAATGCCCGTGCTCACAAAGTTGATGTTCACAGAAGTAGCTAGAGAAACTCCAAGTCCTGCCTGGGGCCATGGTCCATGCATCACGCACTCTCCCTATGGTGCTGTCCTTCCACAGTGAGGAAATAAACCTTTTCATCTTGATGAAGAAGAGTCTCAACTTGTTTTATTACTTGGGGCTTAGTTTAAACTCCTTTTCCTTTAAGTGTCTTTGGGGTGACTGTTAGATTCCTTGCTCTCTTGATAACCTGGAGATCCACTGGGTACTATAATTATTATAATTGTGGGCCATAACTGTCTTGTTTTGGGGCCAACTGCTCTTCTCACTTGAATAATAGAGTTTGTCAATGGGCACACATAAATCACAGACAGGATGGTTTCCCTTCTTCCTGACTTGACAAACAACAAGCACATTTAGAATTCAGCCTTGTAATTAAGCAGGGCCCAATCTCCACAGGCAAGGCTGATACAAAAGGATTTGCAGCCTGGGGGAAGAGCTCTTTGTGTTGACCTTGGATGGCAGGCATTATAGCATCTGAGGGAATTGCTGTCCCTACGCTGTCCTCATCTGTGACCCTAAATCATACACAAGGTTTATGTGGTTAGTAGGACACTGGGCACTAAATTTGGAGTGAAAAGACCTGAGGCTCAGTTTTATCTGTAAAATTTCCTATCTTGGCGGTTGAAATGAGGTTATATGCAAGTGCTTTGTTATCTACTTTAAGGAAGAACCAATTGGTGATAAAAATGAATACACTTTAGGGACTTCCCTGGTAGCACAGTGGTTAAGACTCCGCACTCCCAATACAGGGGACCTGGGTTCAATCTAGATTCCACATGCATGCCTCAACTAAGAGTTCGCCTGCTGCAAGTAAGGATCCCACCTGCTGCAACTAAGGAGCCTGCCTGCCGCAACTAAGACCCGGTGCAACCAAATAAATAAACAAGTAAATATTTAAAAAAGAAAACACTTTAAGTCTTCTTCAAAGTATGTGGGTGTGCGTTTATGTACTTGCCCTCTGTGTTGTGGATTATAACAGGGGTACTTTTTCATTGTTTCTCCCTCTTTCCCCATCAAAGAACCTGGAGCTCTCCAATGCCCACCACACATGGCTCAGCTGACTCCTAATAAGCTATGTTCTCTACCTGAAGATGTTGCTGCGGCCACTCTCTCAGCATTGAAAGATGTGATTTGACTCGTCACCTGGACCCTCATAGAGGATCCCGTCAATAGGGTGATCAACTCTCTTGATTTGCCCAGGACTGTCCCAGTTTTAGTGAAAAAATTTCCATCCCCAACTCCCTTAGTCCTGGGCTTCATTGCTTTTCAGTTCTTCGTACTCACTCGGGAAAACTCAACTATGTGAGATGGTTGCTCACAGTTGGCACTGTTACCTGTTGCTCTGACAATTTGCTTTGACCTTAGCTATTTATTTAATTCTGTTGGGATGCAACTTGTTCTTACCTTTGTGCTATGCTCTAAACCAGGAGTTTTCAAGCTGTATCTCACTGAACTCCACAAATAGTCCTGCATGGGAAGTTGAGCACAGAGAGCTTCAGTTCTCTTCCTACCATTACAACCAAAGTAGCTCCTCCACATTCTGTTTAGATACTGGGTTCTATGTAAGACTGGCCACTAAAAAGATGAGCCATAGCCCTACTAAGTAACTAACTTTATTTAGACTTCAAGAAATGTCATACTGCATTTAAGAAAAGGGGAGGAGTAGGAATTGCCTTTGATAGAATAGCTTTTGCTTTTTCCTTTTCTTCTGTTGGGGATAAAAATTACTGCTTGTAGTAGTAGACTACTGACTAGTAGTCGAATACTGATAAATATAAAATATTTTCCCCAACTATCCTTTCTTCCTGAGCATCTTTCCCATTCTCTGTTAGCACAAATTACCATACGTCCACATGTGAGCATTACTCAGAATGCTGGAGGTTAATTAATGGATGGGATTGTGAAATACAAGCGAACAATTGAAAAAGCATGCAGTTTCAAATTTTTTTCAGTATGTCGGACATGTATGGTATCCTGTGGGTTGGCCTGGGCATTCGCATATAAACCTGGTGCTATCATAGGTTGTAGCCACAGTTTTTCGAAAACAAGTAATTATGTATTATAATGCACATATCATCACACACACATTGTCTTTGGAAAGGACCAAACCTTGAGCTAGAACCTGTAAGGGAACAGGACAAAGTGCTGAGGTTAAAGAACATGGCCAATTGAGATTGATGAGAATTTCTTGGGTTTGGGTTATGAGAGGCCTAAATTTAGGTGAGGTTTGGAGAGAGGACATAAATATTTCAGGTAATAGGAAAATTGTTTTAATGAAAATTCAAAGAAGTAGGAATAGTCATTTGCAACATGAAAGAGTAAGAGTGATCTAGGGTTAAGTCTTTGATTCTATTTATTTTTCTACTCATTTATTAACCTCCAACCATCATGTGCTAATATGTTAATATCAGCCTTCCTCACTTTACCACCAACTATTCCTGCACTCTCTCATTCTGCTGGTTTCTGTGTGTTGGTCATTTTATTTTTAATCTCTCAAATTTACTGTTTTTTTAACTAAAAAAATTCAAAAACTATATATTGAGAGATATTGGTTTGAAGCACACAAAAAAGGTAGGTCTTATTTATATGTGTGGATTCTACATTCAAGTTAAAATTTAGGAAAAATGCCTTGCTGATGCTCTCAGCCTCTTCAGTCCTGTCACCCAGGCACTCTCTTTTCTCATAGCATCATCTCTTCAACTGTTTCCTCTTCCCTTTTCTCTCATTCTTCCTCTTTTTTTTTTTTAACCTAAATATAAATATAAATATGGCTCTGATGCTCACTAAAGTGTTATATGGCTTTTTCCTTCCAGAGTGGAAACATAAACAGGACAGTGAGAAATAATTTCTAATATATGAGAGGGTCACTATTGTCATACACATTTGTGGAATGATGAGACACATCTGAGGGAATCTGTGAAGGACATTATTAACTGGCAGAAATTGGCCACATTCCCAGATGAAACTGGAATATTTCGGTGCCTTTCCTGGTGCTGCATTCTGTTAGTTCTTAAATTTTCTCTTTCATCTATTTTTTTTTCCCCCTAGCAAACCTGAGGAGTTGTCCTGGACAGAAATAAAACGGCCTTTGTCAAGTTACGCTTCCCACGAGGACATGGGGAAAAAGGGTTGTATGTGAATGTGCTAATATGATTCTAAGTGCTTTCAAACCGTTCTGCTTAATTCTTTCTGTGGCATGTAATTCCTGAGGGACATGCACCAAATTGATAAGCTCAGTGCTAAAGTGAACTGTCTCATCTAGTCCCCAGGAGCCTCTGACTGAAGTGTCAAAATACAATTGTGCACCAGCGGTATTGCTGTCCCGTAGAAGAAACACTTCAGCACACTATTGACACCATAAGCAAATTAAAAGACTCGCTAAAGTTAATATTCTCGTATTATAACAACATCTCCTATAAATTATTAAAGCCCACACAATTTATTACCCATGTTAGGGGGGAGAAAAAAAGCAAGTTGAATCATAAGCCACGCTACTTAATGATTTATTTTTTTTTGTCTTCAATGTTTTGAGGTTTATAAATCATCCTGTTCAACTCTACACTGCACCAAGGAAAAAAGCAGTTGTTAGTCATGCCCTTCTCTCACCAATGATCACTTACGCACAAGGTGGAAGCATACTCATTTTAGCATCTATCAGCAGCCTCTGTGTTTCAGACTGGCTGTTCTTTTCATTACTATAATGCTTAAGCACGGCATCGAATGGTTATGATTTAAGGCGTTAGATGACAGATCTAAGCCTTTTCAGAAACAAATATTAACCTCATTATTTAAGCAGGGAGACCAAACTGACTTGTTTTCTGTCTCAAGGCTTCTAAGAAAATCCAGATTTACTTAGAAATCTTGGGCTGTAAAGTCAGTCCACCAAGCTCACCAGTAGTCTATCTTGATTATATTTCATGTTTTTAAACATTTATTTGTAAACAAATAAACATATTTATTTGTTTAAATATTTTATTCTACTCCGAGTGGTATGTTTTATCTCTAGCTTTGCAATTGTGTGGGCTTTAATAATTTATAGGAGATGTTGTTATAATACGAGAATATTAACTTAATGAGTCTTTTAATTTGCTTGTGATGTCAGGTGTGTGCTGAAGTGTTTCTTCTACAGGACAGCAATACCGCTGGTGCACAACTGTATTTTGACACTTCAGTCAGAGGCTCCTGGGGACTAGATGAGACAGTTCACTTTAGCACTGACTTTTATCTCTAGCTTTGAATGACTTCGGCAAGTCATTCAAATTCAGAGAGACTGTTTCCTAATCTATTCAATGAGTATACTGTATTAAATAATCTCTAAATTATCTTCCAGATTTAAATTCTGGTAGTCATAGCATATAACTGCAAATCAGCAGTGATTTCCACTGCTGGTGGAGTTCTTGAGAACCCTGTGAATATTTGCCTAGGCCATCTCTCTGCCTTTGCCTTAAATTAGTTCTAAGAGGCCCGGGGTTGCTGGGCCTTTCTGCCCCTTTTTGTTTGTGCTGGCCATAGAGAAGGAGAAAGATTTCAAGAGGAAATTAGCTACTCTTGGAAAGAATAAGAAGTTAGAGATGGGTTAGAACCACTGAGAGTCTTTTAGAAATGATGGGCGAATGTTGTTAAAATTCTAAAAATATCTTCTGGGTTTAGTTTGTAACTCAAGGTCTCTGGTGACGATTTGGTCTGACTTCTTTGCTTGTTTATCCATGAACCTTAATGAGAAGCCTCTAGTTTTGGTACATTCCCACCCCAGACTGGAGTTCCCTGGAGTACAAACACTGATCTGTGCTCTGGAACAGTCACCAGCATGTCAGATTTTGAAAACCGTTTCACATTATATCACTGTCCTAAAGTTAGTGGTAAAATAAACACTCAAAAGTAAACTAAAATGGCATGTAAATACAAGTTGTTTTAATACAGTTTCTCTTGTAAAGGCATTTGATACTCATACTTCTTAGGAATTAAAATAATAGACATCAATAATGCCTGGACTACACATTTAATTTGCTTTGCAGAAGTAAACAAACATGGCTGCATGTTTTATATGAAGTCACAAAACTTGGGAAATGTAGTTTGAACTTTTAAAATGTATTATTCTAGATCACATTTGATAAATATGCATCAGTATCCCAGTCTCTGATGTCACCTGGATGGAATTCTGTTTTTTCTTTCACTGATATAAAACTTTAAGGACATCACTTAAGCTTAATCACTCAGTTTTCTCATCTGAAAAATGGAGACAGAAATCCTTAGTCATTTCATAGGACTGATATGTGACTAAAAAGAGATAATGTATTTGTGAAAGTTCATTTTTAAACAATCTGTATAGGAAAAGAAGTTATTGTTTTGATTTTAACTAATCTGAATAATGACTAAACCCAATGGAACTGTCCATTTCTAATCTAAGTATAAATGTGGAGTTTCACTCATCTGCTATAAACACCTTTCTGAGATAACATTTACACTTTCCTCTCCCTGTTTGAAGAGATTATGGAGTTGGGGGTGGGGGGCGGGATGCGGGGTATAACTTTTACTTTCTACCTTCCAGAAACTATACCATGTTCCAGAAATCTTACAACACAGAGTGGCCAAGGCTGATAGTTTTACAACTTGCTTTCTGATTAAATTCTGCAAGCATTTATTGGGCTCCTACTATGTGCCAGGCCCTTGTTCATACAGTCAGATGGATAAGTGTACTAAGGATTTACTACACATAGGAAATGATTTTCCTGTGTAGGTAGCTTTTCCCCCAAGTTTTTGAGTGTTGGGATGTGGTAAGGATGGGGTATACTTGGGAAAGTTAAGTTCAAGCATTTGGTGCCTGAGATTTTTGTACAATCAGACATTTGACTTATTGTAGAGTTGCAGGATAATACCCCATTGTGGAACAAAGGCTTCAGCAGGCTTTGCTAAAATGGAAGGTCCACTCTGCTGATTAGATAGAATCATTGAACCTTATGCTACCCAATATATACAATGGAATCCATAAGCACCCTCCTAAGAGGGGAGGCATTTAGATGAGATCTTTAAGACTTAGGTATTGTGTACCATGAATGAACATGAAAGGCTGGTTGGCATAAATAGCCATTCATTCTGTCCACAGCATTAATTGAAAACTCAGGGGTGCATAAAGCCCCATTCTCATTTATTGAGTAAGCCAAAAGAATACCTTCACATCTGTATGCAAATATTTCACAACTGTGAAAACCCACTACTACTGATGAGTGAGTGACGCTGATGTGAAGAGGCTGTGAAGTGGTGATACATACACGTTGGCTGTGACTTTTCCACATAATCTTTGCTTAACCACTTGTGTATCATAATTTTCTGCAATATACATGTCCTTTAAATGTATTACGGCACTTGTAAATACTAAAATTTGTTCTGGTGTCCTTGCCAAAATGCCTCCAATTGGACTGAAAACCTTGGCAATGTATCTTGGCAGGCTATTAGTATGTTTGCTACATAAAGGATCATGTGTTGATATGTCTTTGCATTCTATAAAAGCTTCAGGTTTTGAATAATTTTATTATATGTATAGGGTGAATAAATCTTCAGTTGCTGCTAAGACCTTTTCAAAGAATACTTTTTCGTGTTTTAGTACATTCTCTCCTCTCCCTCCTAACCTATACTTTGAGCACAAGTAATGCCATCGATTTTACTGTATCAGGCAATCTATGGAACCCTCAGGGGCCCAGTTCCCTTCCTGGCCTTGCCTAGACTAGCTGTATGGCATTGGACTGATAAATCGCTAACCTTGTTGAGCTGTCCTGCCCCACCCACGTTCCCATAGCATTCACCCCTGCACCCTGAACACCACCGATGGTGAACACCTGTGACTCTGGGACTTAGAACTTTTATTCTGGCTCCGATAATATGCTCAGTTTACAGATAAAGCAAGGTGGAAATATCCTAGAGTTGTTATCTCTAGAGGCCAACTTTAACCAAAGATGGATGGGGAGTTGGTAGATGAACACTCTTTTTTTTGCCCCTTGGTTGGGCTAATACTAAGTTGTGTTCTACACCATCCTTCAGAGTTCCCCAGCAGGACTGAGTTCCTCTTGCCAAACTGGAAACTGTCTTGAAAATGCACTTTTTATTGGCTTTCTTCCATTCCCTGTCTCATTCTTCACTCCCTGACAGTGTTTCCTGGGATCAGCTCCCAAATAAATTACTTGCACTTGAATCCTTGTCTTAGAGTAAACTTCTGGGGGAACCCAAAGTAGTTAAGTTTCTCATGTGTAAAATGTAAGTGATAATACTTGCCTACCTCTCCACATGGCTACTGTAAGGATCAGAGGAGATAATGTATGTACAAATGCTTTGAAAATTGTGAAACACTAAATATATTCACAGGTTTTAACTATTGTTACTGCTGTTGCTATTTTTTTTTTTTTGCGATACGCAGGCCTCTCACTATTGTGGCCTCTCCCGTTGCGGAGCACAGGCTCCGGACGCGCAGGCTCAGTGGCCATGGCTCACAGGCCCAGCCGCTCTGCGGCATGTGGGATCTTCCCGGACCGGGGCACGAATCCGTGTCCCCTGCATCGGCAGGCGGACTCTCAACCACTGCACCACCAGGGAAGCCCACTATTGTGTTTTTCAAACTTTAATTTATGTGTACAAAATATCTGCAAATATAATTCTTACCTGTGAGCTAAGGAGAAATATATCTGAAAGTTAGAATGTAAGATAGGAAGTTACCGACAAAGGGTAGAGAATTAGCACCACAGGATGAAGAGAACTTTTCAACTACTACTGTAATACCACCCAACACCCACATAACCCTCTCCCCAAAATGATACATGTCAAAGACAAAGGATTAGAAAAGAGACAACTGGCTTTCTCTATTGTCATTTACATTTCTAGGGAAGAATATCTGTGCATCTTTTCTTTGTTTGGAAGGTGCCTTTTCATTATATTAAATTCACAGGGCAGGGACTGAATTTAAATTATTGTTTTGTGGAGTGCTTTAAAACATTAATCATGTTATTCAAATATTAAGAAAGATAAGGCAAAACTATCTTACTGACCAGAAACAGCCAGGTGGGTCACAGACAGAAGGAAGAATTTAAATAGCAGCAGTTTTACATATAGTGTCTGCTCACCATCTAAAATGCAGGTTGCATATTGAGGCAGAGAATTAAACCTGTCTCTTACCCCCTAAATAAAAGCAGATGTGTGTGAAATTTTTCAGGAAAAAAAAAAATTGTCAAGCCAGAGGTTTTTGTTGTTTAATATACTTTTACCACCTTACTCAGAAAACTGTCTAAAAAAAAAAAGAAAAGTAAAAATCTACGCATTCTGGAAGCAAAATGGGGGAGAAGATGAAAACTCAGATAAAGAACTGTGGTTGGTGATATATTTAATGGTCTAAAGAGATATGAAAGCAAGTGCCAAAGCAATACATTCATATCTCAGGTTCATGTAATTTTATATTGCCAACTCAACGAGTTTTATTAACTGAATGAAGAGCTGAGCACTTCACTTCAGTTTCTGTCACACTGCAATTTTCTTAGATATTAATCAATTGTGACCGCATTTGCCCCAGAACTGAATATACCACAGTGCATATTTAGTTTTAGCATGTGGTTGATTGCCATGTTGAAATTATGATCTTTTGTAATTGTTAACAATTTTTGTGAAATTTTTTTCTATTTTTTTGTTTGTTTTTTATACTGCAGGTTCTTATAGTCATCAATTTTATACACATCAGTGTATAAATGTCAATTCCAATCGTCCAATTCAGCACACCACCATCCCCAGCCCACCGCGGTTTTCCCCGCTTGGTGTCCATACGTTTGTGCTAATTTTTGTGAAATTTATCACACTTATAGCAGTTAAGAGGGGTACGACTGCACAGACTGAGGTCTGTCATTAGAGTCTGTCATTAGGCCCTATCAAAATATTCTTGAGATGTTAAAAAAGGGATATTTCTTGAAATCTTATGGCTATCCAAATGCTTTTACTCCCATTTTTCCTGGGAGGTTACAGTTAAGAATTTTTCTCTGTATTTGTTCCCACAGAAGATGTTGCTAATCTTCATTCATATACTGACTGACTCTCTTTGCGATCCTTGGTTCTTAAAAAGTTCTTATTACATTTCTCACTTTTAAACCACATTTGGGCAATCACTTTTTTTTTGTTTTTTTTTCCTGCTCTCATAATGTAGCTGATGCTGCTAGTACAGCACTTGTCATCCTGGATTATAGATAGTCGCTGAAGTGGCTGTCCCCTGCATTAGACTATGAGTTCCCTGAAGGCAGCAGCCACCATTTCATTTTTGCATTCTTAGCACCTGTCACTGTCCTTGGCATTTAGTCGGTGCTCAAAAAGTGTTTGGTAATTGAATCAAATAGACACAGTGCAGTGTTGATATTTAATGTGTTTGCTGGTTCATAGGACACCAGTTGTTCCTTACTATATTCTACTTAAGTCCTATTAAAAGAATGAGTTGTTTTATTTGTTTGTTTGTTTTAGAATGAGTTTTTAAACTAGAAAGGCATAATCATATTTGGGTTGAAAATAATTTAGTTCTCCGATTTATCTTTCAAAAACTGTTTGTTGTTCAATGGCTTATTGATTTTAAATATTTTCTCTCTGAAGAGCAGGATTTCAAAAGATTTCCTTTTTTTTTTAAACAGATTTTTACATTGCCAAGGAAAAGCCATAACAGGTAAGACAAATCTTTTACCGGGTAAGTGTGAAAATTCCTACTACTTTGTGATTTGTTCAATTCAAGCCACTGATTTTAAGTAGTAAAAGGAATTGAATACATGTTTTAAAAAATCCCAACTGTTGAAAATTTCTATAATATAATCTAAAATAAATATACCAACTTAGCTTTTCCTTATAAAAAGGAAACTGGTAGGTTTAAAAACCATCTGCAGAATAAATATTTATGGAGCAGAATGACAACTTGACTTATCCAAAGCAGTGGCATACATTTTCTTAGTTAATGTTTGATGAAGCACTTCCACTTACAATTCTTCTATGAACTAAAGAAGAGTTTCATTAACTATTTTTGAAAGATAATGAGGCCATGATCCCTTTCCAGATGTTTTACTCATAATTGTGCTCTTTCTTCCAAATCTCCCTAGTTGCTTGGTTCCTGTTTCCTTGTTTATTGAGCAGTGAGTTATAAAGGTGAAGAGAAGAAGCAGACTATGCGGATCAGCTATATTTCATGTGGGTCCAAGGTACAAATTCTTATTCTCTGAGCATTATTATAAATTCAAAAGTATTTTTATAAATCTAAAAGTTGGAAACTTGTAATTTCCTGGAGCACTGTGCATAAATATACAATAAACAATATTCTTTATGTGTGTCTATATACATAGTTGCAAATCTATGTATGGAAATATGTACAATATTATTATTATTTTTTTTTTGCAGTATGCGGGTCTCTCACTGCTGTGGCCTCTCCCGCTGCGGAGCACAGGTTCCGGACGCGCAGACTCAGCGGCCATGGCTCACGGGCCCAGCCGCTCCGTGGCACGTGCGATCTTCCCAGACCGGGGCACGAACCCGTGTCCCCTGCATCGGCAGGCGGACTCTCAACCACTGCGCCACCAGGGGAGCCCTGTACAATATTTTTGAACTCTCTAAAGGTTCTTGTTTATAGTCGGCCAAGCCAACAACATTCACAAAATTAAGGCACAATTTTACTTACCAAAGATTGGAGGCTCTTGAAGTTTTATTACTAAAAGATAATTATCTCAGATGTGGATAGAGAAAAAAATTTTTTTTCACGGCTTTGCTTATAAGCATAGGTACACTTCCAACTCTTTTTCTACAGACGGTACTCAAGAATATGGCTCTTTGCGGAATTTCCCTTGAGGTCTAGGAAAGAGGCTTGCATTTTTACTTGAAAGCAGACTAACCTAATTCTAGTTTCTAGCATTCTGAGATGCAGGACTAAGAGGAAATAGAATTCATAACACACAATACAATTAAGTGTATATTTAAAAAGGTGCATTTAAATGTACCAGTAGATAAATGCAACAGCAACAATAATAATAATAAAGCTAACATTTACTAAGTGTATGTTATGTACCAAGTCCTGTTGTAAATACTTCTATGTATTAGTTCTTTTTCTTTCCCCACAGTGACCTTATGAGGTAGATGGTGGTATTAGCTCCATTTTACAGATAGGAAACTAAGACACAAAATTTCAGGTGACCTGCTGAAGTTCACACAGCTAATATGGGATAGAGTGGGATAGAATCTGAAGCAGTCAGGCTCTGTGATGATTGTTATTATACTATGTAATAGTGAGCACCAGATATGAGGACTTAGAGCTATTTGTTTTTCCTCTTGGTACTGCCCATGTTTCCCCATGTTTTCCCAAACTGACATTCAGTTTCATCCACTTTGACCATGTTGGTTCTAGTTATGACAAATGGGCTAAGGAAAGTGATAATCAGCAACACCTATAAAGTACATAACAAAAACTAACAAATTATTTTGCATCCTTTTAGACATCATTAATATTCTTTGTATTTTAATGACCCCATTTCCACCCCTTAGAAATGAATGAAAATGCTTCCAGGCTACTAATAAAGGTTTAATTGGGGTAAAAGGGCTGCCCTAAGGAAGGAATAAGGAAGTACCCCTACCCCAGCTGCTGTGAGGGGTGGTCACTCACAGCTCACAGCTGCGCTCTTCTTCTGAGAAGAGAAGATGCTTTGCTTGGAATGTTCCCCCACCAGGGCAGCCAGCAGCCAATGGTTAACTGATACATAAGAAGAATAAAAGGTTGTGCTTCCAGCCCACCCTTGTTCCAAGGGTGGATTGAACTATGGTGCTCCAGAGCTTCCCTTGGGACAGGCTCTCATAGTTTTCAGCTGAACATACATCTTTGCTTAACTTCTTCCTTTGCCCTTTTCAGTCTCCTTACTTCTACTTCTTCTAAGAGCATTCCCTCAATAAATCACGTTTATAAGAATCTTCTTCTTAGGTTCTGTTTTTAGGAAACTCAGGCCAAGATGCATGGTCCTGGACGTGGTCCTAGGAAGCAGAGTCTAAGATGAGATTCTAGAGGTAGATGGCAATGAGGTCCCTGTGTCACTGGTGGTAGATATGGTATTGGTGTATTTCCAGCCCCTGGCATTCTGTAGCAGTGTGATCATTATGATCACAGTTCAACAAAGGATGACCTGTGGGTCAAATCCAGCTCATTGCTTTTTGTAAATAAAATTTTATTGGAGCACGTTCATTTATGCATTGTGAGACAGAGCTGAGTATTTGAGACAGACACCGCATGACCTGCAAAGCCTAAAATATTTACTCTTAGGTCCTCTCCAGTAAATGTTTGCCAACTCCAGGCTAAAATTTTCATCCACGGTGGTAAACTGGCTTGACATATTGGTAGGAGGCAATGCCATAGTTAGTGCAATGTCTCCAGCTTTGAGAGGTATGGAGAAATCGGAACAATAAGAACTATGGATTTGGGTGACTGTTACTAAGTATCATTGATGTATTGAAGAGAGAAAAAGAGATGCTCTATTAGTTACTACTTCTGTGTAACAAATGATCACAAATTTAGCATCTTAAAACAAGACACATTATCTCCCTATTTCTATGGGTCAGGAGTTCAGGGATGGCTTACTGGGTCCTCTGCTATAGGGTCTTTTAAAAGGCTGTAATCAAGATGTCATCCAGGGCTGGAGTCTCACCCAAAGGCTTGACTGGGAAAGTATCCACTTTCAAGTTCATGTGATTGTTAATAGGATTCAGTTCCTTGTGACCAGTTGGCTGCAGACCATCCTCAGCTCCTTGCCACACAGGCCTCTCCAATATGGCAGACTAATTCATCCAAACTAGCAAGAGAGGGATTCTGCTATCAAGAATGAAGTGAAAACATTATGTAGCTTAATCACAGAATGACATCCCATCACTTTTGCCATCTTCTGTTGGTTAAAAGCAAGTCAAAAGGCTGGCTCATACTCAAGAAAGTGGATGATACAATGGTATAAATACTAGGAGGCAGGGCTTACTGGGAGCCTTCTAAGAGCCTATCTGCCACACAGGCTCAGATCTATTACTCAGCATTTAAAGCAAACTGTGGGAGTCAGAAAGACTCATTAGCAGCATTTAAAGAGACACTCATCTCTTTTAGCTAGAAGGCAAACAGATTTGAAGATCCGTCTCCCATCATCATCGTAAAAGTGGCAGAACTTTAAAGAAGGCTAAATTCTCAGCCTAGGCAAGTCTCCTAGGCCAAAGTCAGGGCCCTGGAAGAAAAAGAGTAGGATCCTGAGGATAGGAATATAGATAGATAGGAATATCTGGGTAGCTGAGAACCTTAAATCTGTATCTTCTCCCCAACACTTTTGGCTTGCAACGGTGGCTAGTAAGCCCCTTCCCTCTTATTGAAAAGGAGAGCCTCCTTGAAAACTATAAAGAAGTCTCAGATGAGGCAGGTTCATTACAAGACAGTCCTCAGGATCTGTCTGTACTTTCCATTATGGGAGTCAGACTGATAATTGTGCTGTATCTCAGCATATCCTAACTACGAAAGTAATGGCCTTTCCAGAGAGGAGATGAGTTTATATACTAATGAGTGCCAGGTGTTGGCTGATATGTATGTCCAAAGAGTATGACTGGGAGTGGACCCTGAGGGTCCTGGACCAAGGTGGCAGAATGTAAAGCTCTATGAACTGTTTACCAATATGGGGTTACTCTGTTGTGACAGAAGTTAACACCCTAGCAAAGCCCTGGGTGATAGGTCTAACATAAGACTGGCATAGCTCTTGGTTGCTTGGAAAAGGTGATGGCCCACATGAAATGGAGTAGAGATCCCAGTCCTGTAGTAATGTAGTAAATGGCTCACCCAGTGGTCATTTACCTAGTCCTTGAATGTATAATTGATTGGACCTATTAGAAGTTGGTAGACTTCTATCATTGTTTTCTTGATTGGCTATCGTATTGGCAAAAGCCAAGTGGAAGTCCTTGAAACTGTCTCCTCTGCCAAGTTAGTACATCAAAATCAATGATCACATTCTGAGAAAAACTGCACAGAGTGGATGCACTCTCAGAGATTTAAAGGATGCAGGGGTGACGATCTCCATCATATCCCCATGTAAATTCACCAGTCTAGATGATACACAAACTAGATGAATCGACGTGGATGACAATGGACTACTGTCAGTTTAACCACGTTGTAGTCTGAATAGCGGCTGCTGTGCTGTATTCGATATATGCACTAGGCAAGTGACCTGGATACAAGGTTTTGGTTATTATTCTGGCAAACGTGTTATTTTTAATACCCATTGAGAAGGAGGTTCAGAAGCAGTTTATATTCATATGGAAGAACAACAGTGGTCATGTTCTTTTCTCAGTGTTATGTTAATTCTCCAGCTCAGGCAAAATACAGTCTGAAGGGACTGAGACTGTCTGGACATTCTGCAGAGCATCACACTTATATAGTCTATGAGTAACATCATGTTAATTGGACCAAGGAACTCACTTTATGGCAAAGGAAGTATGTCAGTGGGCACATGACCATAGAGTTTACTGGTCCAACCACACTGACACAACTAAGGCACCAGCTTAGAGATGATAGTCTGTGAGGATGGGTACCATCTTTCAGGGCATTGTATTCACTCTCAACCACAGATACATGGTGCTCTGTCCCCAATAGGTAGAATACATGAGTTTAGGAATTAAGTGGTGGACATAAGACAGACTCCACTCACCATCACTTCCAGTGATCCATCCTTGTAACTTTAGGTTTTGTGAGTCTAGAGGTCCTAGGTCCAATGAAGGGAAACTTCCACCAGGGGAGATAGTAAGGGTCTCAGTAAACTTAAAAGCTATTGCCAGATTACTTTGGGCTCCTTATGCCAGTAGACTAGCTGGCACACACAAAAAAATTACTCTATTGGTAGGGAAGTTGACCTTATTATTGATGAAGGGGCAGCAGTGATGCTACATATCAGAGGGAGGGAGCAGTGTGTTTGCCATTCAGGTGATCTTTGGGACATATTTTGGTATTACCATGGCTTGTTTAACTGTAATGGGCAAGTACAGCAACCACACCCTGATTAGGGCATGGTAACCCAGTGCTCAGACACCTTAGAGAGGTTAATTTCATTTACCCCTCCCCGCCCCCAGGCAATCTATTTAGACCTGCCCAAGTACTAGCTCATAAGGAGGAGCATCTAGAAGGATGCTGAAGGAAAGAGACGGTGACTATGTTATGGCCTAGGGACAAACCGCTGCAGGAGAAGCTGTAGTTTGTTCTGCTATCCTTTCTCTTATGCATTAGTCCAGAAAACACTATACTATACTAAAATACTATACTAACCAGAATCCTGAAGCAGCTGTGTCTGGAAAGAGAAAACTTAATGTAAGAAGCAAGTGGGTCTGAGCAGTGTAAGGGGTGGACTGCTGTGTTTCTCCCATCCACTGGTTGCTGTGAATGTTTGGCTGCTAACAGCTCATGGCTACACCCTTCTCAAAGATTTGCCCTCAGTTGAATAGCGCCAACTCAGCAGAAAATTTCTCTCCCTGGAAATAAGAGATGTTAATCCTATGGTACAATTTATGTTCAAGATTTCCCCAAGGCACCGGGCTAAGCTAAAGCTAGTTTTCATCCAAGACTACATCCTTCTTGGCTGTCTTCTTCTGCCTACTATGCTTTTCTTGCTCTCCTTCTCCTAAGAGCATTCCCTTAATAAATCATTTTCAGAAGAATTGCAATCCTGGGCCCTGCTTCCAGGAATTCCGATTTAAGATACCATTTTCTACTATTAACTATACTGGAAAAATCTTTTCTCTACCCGTACCCCTCTGACCCAAACTTGATAGTATGCACATGAAAAGTTGCATAGATTGAGGTTTGCAATTAAAAAAAAAAAAAGTCCTAAAATTTCTCCTCAATTTATTACTATGGCAAAGGCTCTCATTCATTTTCAGTTCTTAACTTTACTATAACTGATGACCATTATTGTATTCTTGTTATTCTCCAAACCTTCTTCTCTACTGATGTCAACTATCTTTTAAAACAATTCTGATCATGTTACTCCCCTGCTTTAAACATTTTGGTGACCTTCCACTGTTTCCTGGATGAAGCCTCAACTAATTAGCATAACATACAAGGCTTTGTTTATTGGCCTGCAATTTGGAACTGAATTCTAGAAGACTTTTCCCCTTACATACAGCCTGCGCACCATGTGCTACAGCCAGACTCAACAACTTATTCCCTGAATAAGACATGCTCTGCTTTGAATCCATGCTATTCCTTCTGCCTGGGATTGCTCTTCCTCTATTTCGCTTGTAAATACCTGCTTATACTTTAAGACACAGCTTATTTATCAACTTTTCTGTGAAACTCTTATTGACCAACCCAGCACTTCTTTCCAAACTCCAGGAAGAATTAATAACTCCCTTCTCTGTGCTCTTCTACACCTGTGTTATGATGACTGTCATTTTTTTTTTTTGGTAATTGTTTATTAACATGTCTTTCTCTCTCACACAAATTTGAATTTTTCAAGGGTCCTGAGATTTGTTTTTGTATCTATAATAATTATCACATGGCTTAGCATAGTATTCTTAAAAAATGTGTATATATATATATATATATATATATATATAAAAGTAAACATATATACACATTTTTAAAAAGAATACTATGCTAGGCCATGTGATAATTATTGTCATATGTATTTATATATATAATTGAGTGAAGAACTTGGCTTGTTCTTAGAGAGCTTCTCAGCCTGACATGTTGGCCTGTTCTATTCTAGTTCCTGCCTTCAATCCTTTTCCTCTTGTTGGAGACTTGGAAACGGAAGACAGTCTTTGGATAACTGTCTGCTCACCTAAATCAATTGACTGTCCACACCTTCATTCCATCATTGCATGAGTCTATATAACTTTACTTCCTATTCATCACACCAGTTCATGCTCCCTGTGATTTGTAACAAACAGGGGCAAAGAAATAAACGTCCAAGTGGCAATAGCAAGCCTGAAATTTAGCTAGGAGACCTAAATGCAAGCCTACATTCTGTCTCTCCTTGAAAGTGAAAGTAAGCCAGGGAGAACTGAGAAAGAACTGCTTTAAAAGTAGCCAGCTTGCACCTCCTTCATAACTACTTTGCATTGTAGTCACTCTGGAGGCCAGTTTAATTGGTCTCTGTTTCTGATTCATCTAGACATTCATATAAGCAGAAAGTAATGCTAAGTTTTCAGTTTTTCTAAAAAAAATATTTCTTTATATTTTTGAGAGGCTGGGTTGTGGATATAGCCTTAAGAATTTCAAATAAATATACTTTAAAAAATCCCCAGTATATTATTAGAACTTGTATTAGATCTTGGAATAAATCTGAAGGTAAAAATGATAATAAAAGACTCTTCATTCTAGGAAACTCAGTGGTTAATGTGGCATAAAGCCTGGTTATGAGAATCTGACCTGATAATATTCATTCTTTTCCTCCAGCCACATTCTCGGCCTCAGATCCTCCAGCACCCTCTAACTTCAAAGGAAACTCTGCATGAAGAGGGAGGGCATACAATAGAAGAACTTGTCCGATTATCCCCCTCTGTTTGGAAATGAGTAAAGATTATAGACATGTTTTCTTCTTTCTGTGCTTTGGATGTATAATGTCAATTACCTGAAGCGAAACCCCCTACCCAGGCTAATGCATAGATTTGGATTATACCAAAATTGCATAAAATTGGAAACAAGATATTAATAATAATCCATAATGGTGTGACATAATGGAATACATGTTTATTTTCATTGGCTTTAGCTGGTACCACAGAAAAAGTAAATTAGTTTAGCAATTTAAATTTTATATTTACTATACCCTGACCTTTCTTGCTCTTCCCTCACCACTTTATATTATGAATGAGGTAATTAAAAGGAGTCTACTTCTTCCCTGTTCTACTATTGCACGTTTACCCCTTTAAATGTGTTTGTGTGTTTGTGAATGTGTATGTGAGTGTGCATTGTTTATTTTAACCAATGTTTGAAAATAAAGTTGGAATGCTAAAGGCCAAAGGAATGAATTAGTCTGACTTGGTAATTAAAAGAACATACATGAAGTATTAACCAGGAACCACTGTTAGACTTTTCATTCTCAACCCAAAATGAAAAGGCAAGCATAATAATCCCGCATCACCTCTGAAAATGATATCAGGAAATGTGTTCTCAGAGTCAGCTACTGGTCAAGACTTACATCAAGTTAAACAAAACAATGAAGGATCAGGGAATCTGGAAGGGCCAAAAGTTCAAACAGGAGACCTTTAGCCCTTCTGCCTGCAATGCATAATAATACCTCCTGTTTGTATGATAGGTGCTTACCATTCCCTGAAAGCAAAAGCATTTATGACTTACATGCTAAGGACTAAGTGCTCTGGTCCCACTCTTCCTGTTCAGGATTATTTTCTACAGAAGTTAATACAATTTGAACTACCAAGTGAAAATAACAACAACAAACAATAATCCCCAGTGGACCAATCTACTTAAAGCTGTGTCTTACCAAGCTTCCAGAGTATTTGGGACTGTCTAAACTACAAAAGAATTATGTCAACTATGGATGAATCTTAGCAAGGGTTGGCTTGCTCTTTTTTTCTTTTTTCTTTTGGCCGTGTTGTGCAGCTTATGGAATTTTAGTTCCCTGACCAGGGATTGAACCCAGGCCCACCGCAGTGAAAGTGCTGAGTCCTAACCACTGGATCTCCAGGGAATTCCCTGGCTTGCTGTTTAAATGTCTTTAATGAAGACTCCATTTCCCTTGTGAGAGTCTGTATTAGCCAACCAAAGCTGATAGCAATAACAATAGCTGGAGATTTGACTTCAAAAATGCTTTGGTTTGAGCTGTTTCTGCACACAAATATAGAAGATTGTAGATAAATAACATGAACGTAGTTTTGTTATTACTAAAAATAGTTTAGAAATATATAAAAATGTAAAAAAGATTTTTATGAATTGAATGATGTAGTAAGCCCCTAGCTTTAGTGGTTTGTCACTTTTTACCCAGCTTTTAGGCATGACTTACCACTGCCCCAACAAAACAAAGCAAGAAACTTGAATGCAAACCTTTCAGCCAGGTAACTCCACAGTTTATAAGTGGCAATGAATGACATTTCCTCAGGAAAATCTTGGAAATGACCAATGTTGCACATTTTATTAACCTATGTTTAACCTGAAGCCTAGAGACTAGCTCCCCTCTCTTCCTGTCTTCAAAATTTCTGTTACCAACTGTACTATGTTGAAGTTTACATGACAGGCCATTTCAACACTTTTGTTTAGTTAGATGGAAGTGCATCATTTTTAAAGAAAAGCTCTATTGCCAAAAAATATAAACAGCTCTAACTTTGATTAATATAAATATTTAAAAAACAGAACATTCCGTTACAACTTACAAAAACAGTTCTGATGTAGCTGATGGGAAAGAAAAAGTGCTTTCATACATTAGACAAATCCAACAAAATGCAGCTGCAGAACAAAATTTTAAGTAAATATGAATTGTTTGTCTTTTCACAGGGCTACAGTATTTACTTAAATGGAGTTATTTTAGAACACTTTATGTTTCATTAGAAAAACAAAGCGTTTTTTTTTCCGTTTTATTTCTAAAGTATTTAAATTTCAAAGTCCCCTAATTTAAAGACACCATTAAAATTATTCCTCCTGCTCAGTTTAGGGTTTGCTAATAAGCCACTGGACAAGAGATGTGCGAAATGAATAGATGAAGAAAAACGTTGACAGCAAAAGCGAGGCCTGAAGGGTGAAGTTAGTTTATTAGGCCCTGTTTGTCACGAACGGCCCTGCAGCACATATAAAAGCAAATCCCTCTACCTTAGAAGATTAATTCTGAAGGAGGCACTCTTGGGTCAAAGTATACATAAGCGTGTGCCTAATCTCAGAGAAATCAGGCTATTTTTTCACAGCAATTAAGCAGAGGTCTGGGGTTTCACCCACAGCGTATTTAAACACAGGATACAATTAAATCCCAAAGTATTAATATCTTTGCTCTGCAAAATTGCCCAGGAAATAGATTTTGTCCTCTTTCAAATGAAGAGCAAGGCAAATTAAGAGAATAACTTGATTCTTAGCTTAGTTGCTTGAAATGAGAGCGTCACATTTTCTTCCAGTTGCAAATGCCGTACGTACATAAAGACAGTTCTTACTTTACACTAGGGTAAGAGTTATACGCCTTCTGACTCCTTTAATCTAAATAAAGAATCTTAGAAGTTTGCATGAAAATGTATTGTTTTAAACTATAATTAAATTTATTTAGCTTATGTTAAAAATCAACTCCTTATAAAAATCAAAGAACTATTGTTTACCACAAATAAAATGTCACAACTGAGAAGCTTTGCAACATATGTAAAGAAGTTAATGTAAATCTTAAGCAAGTGTGTGCAGAGGGATTGCTTTCTGTAGAGATTTTTCTTGAAATTATTTTATTCATATAACCATCTCAAGTCAAAATCTAATCTTCTAGAGAAAATTACTGCTAGTTTAAAACACCGCTTCAAAAATGCTAAATATAAAAACAACAAACTAACTTTTATTTGTTGTGCATCAATTCCCTAAAGGCAAAATTTTCACACTAAAAATTATATTTAATAAACCACCACCTTTATTCAGATCTTCGGAGAAAAGCTTTCTCTATTAAAAAAAAATCTGCCCATATTACAATTCTCTTTTGTTCACATATCAGATTAATATTCCATTTGACTGATAAACCAAATTCTTTTTGGCTTTTGGGGGGAAAAGCAGTGGAGGGAAGTTGGTCTTGGAATAAGAAAGGTTAGAAATAGTTTTTCACTTACATAGCTAAATCAATAGTTATTTCATTCCTATAAGTGTTTCTAGAAAGATAGTTTTGGTATATGATCCAGTGAGAAATCTTATAACCTATGACACGTGGGCATGTTCTTAGAAATGAATAAAACTGAAAGAATGAAGCAAAGTAGAATGAATCAGATGTGGGATGGTATGCATGTGTATACTAACGTATTTTCCTCCCTAAAGCTCGACTGTTGCTTTTAGGAGGAGCTGAATACTTAACCACACTATAAATGGTCTGGGCACTTTTTGATGTGTGCTGGGCTTATGTGAGAAGGCATGCAATCCGAATTTTATGAAGGATTGTTTTACTAGGACCAATGACTTCAATAGTACTTCTTGCTGACATCACTGGCAAATTGGTCTACTCTGTAACCTTTAAAAGTGCAGCATATCCCAAAATGAGTTACTTATTAAACAAATGTTCTTTTTTTGAGTGCAACTGACCTTTAAATGATTATTTCTCAGCAACTGCAACAAAGAGAATCTCACCTGTCACCTTTACACTTTTGATGCTACAGTGAGTAGATCCATAACCTTTTCACAACACTTAACATGCTGCACAACATGGAATTACAAATGCTAATGAATACTCTTTCTTTTAAGGGGAAGTCCTATTACTTTATTAAATTGTCGCAGTACACAGAAGCCATGGAAAAGTATAACAATAAATCATTATTTTGATCAATCTGCAACCATTTTAGAAAATATACCTCCAAAGTACCAGAGAGTAATTTACTGCTAAGGACAGTTTCTCCTGAAGTTTTCTCCCCTCAGCTTCCAAGGGGTGTATGTGTGTGTGTGGGGGGTGGGCATCACTTAAACAACTGTATTTGATTAGAAAAACATTGTCTTTAGGTTCAGGCACTTATACAATATTTGTAGGCAATTTGAATTAAACCTACATGCAACTAGCACGTTACCCCTTTTCACTAACTGGAAGGAAGGCTTTTGATACTCCAGAAGTATTGATGGAATATGTACATATATCCTGTCATGTTAGAGATTCTAAGATTCTGCTTTCCTCAGAAATAGACACATTTGTAAAGATGTAATGGGTATAATCAAGTCATGGTTTTCTTTAACTGAAGATGGTAATTATAAATTTATTCTTCAGGAATCAAATCAAATCTCCACAAATCTGCAAGAGCTAATGTTCTCTGGGATCTCTTTATTAGTGCAAGGAGATCCATGTTACAAGTCCCAATGACCTTTTCTTGAGCAGATAAACTATTTACACCTTAAGAGAGCTGCTGAATCTGATGAAGGTTTCATTAGTTAAATGTTTTTCCTTTTACAGAAAAGCAATATTCCAATTTTGAAAATGTTCAAGAAAAATTTCTTGATCTGAAGGATTCAAGCACTGGAGCAAGGTAGTATGTTCATAGTTACATATGTTTTACTGTAACAATAAGATACAGGTACTGCTCATGTTTGCGAATAAACTTTTTTCTTGCCAATTTGACCTTATTTGTAAAATACTGTTTTGGAAAAGTGTTGAACTCTTAATGTTGTAAAATATCAACTCTCCACAGAATAAAAAGGCATTTTTCACTTGTGTGTTCTCTCTTTCCTCTATTCCCACATCTCTTATAAAGTGAACATATTAGAATGAATTACAGAGAAATCTGAGAAATTTTCCCTAAACAATGAAAAATAACTGTTTCGAAATAATGTTCACTTACTGTTTTCTTTTCGGCTCTGACTTGGTAATATTTTGTAAAGCATGAGAGGCAGCCACAAGCCTTCACCAGAGAAATCAAAATTAATGTCCTTTGGAAATATTGGACTCTAAAAGAAAAGAATAGCAGAGATATGACTGATTTGGCTTCCTTTAGTTTAATTTACACAAAGGTAAATCAGCTATTTTATTGGCATGTAATCACAAAGAAAAATACACAGACTTAAGACTAAACTGACCCATTGTCAAGACTTCCAGGGTCTTATTCATTAATTATGGTGGCTGCCCACAAACAACAGAAGAAAATCAACAATGCTAGATAAAATAATTACCAAGGGCTTCTATGTCTGTAAACTATTTAAATTCTTGAAATTGAATATTTATGATGAGTGATGCTCCTTTAATGTATACCATATTTCTGCCCGTTCTCATCTCTGACTGCATTCAAAAACCCCAGATGCTCCTGTCCTTTTTTCACACCCACCTTTCACTTGGCTTCATCACAACCCTCTCTGCTGACCTAGTGCCTATTAGAAAACTGAACACCTAGTGTCACTTGCAGTTTCTCAAGTGCCCGCTCATCTTGTGATACCCATTTCTGTTCTTAACAATAGTTCAGTTTCAATATCCTTTCTGCCCTTTCACAGGCAGCCCCCATGAAACAGTTGTGAAGTTTACTTTGCACTTATCAATACAATGTAAACCAGCATGGGCTTACCTCCTTGGGGTTAGTGAACCCACGTTGTCTGTGAGCACAGACAACACTTTGGCCACAGATGTGACTGGTTAACTGTACAAGCAAGGAGGATAAATCCACATAACAATACTTCATTCACCAAAGAAATCTGCAGTGGATTACAGCTTCTCTATGGTTAAGTCTGGTCTTAATTTACTGCTTTTATTCAGTTTTCAACCACAAACGAGCCCCTTATGAGGCATTCACTATGCAGAATTGACAACTCTTTTTATCTACTTGAAAAATATTTTTGGATAATAATTTATGGTTACAAAATATTTTAAGCAGTTTGAATGGTTATATTATATTCTTTCAATGCTTAATGATGCAGTATCCCCTGTAAAAATGGAATGCCAGGCAATTTGGTAATTTTACATACAGTATTTATAACAACAGAACAATTTGGCCATATAGAAACACAAATTACAAAAAAAAAAAACCTCTATATTTCATAGGAATTTTTTAAAAGACATTTTTTTAAAGCTCTTAAATTGTATCTTAGAAAATCAGAGTTCAGAACAGCATCTAAAGGCCACATATAAATGGGTGAAAACACAACTTTGGCAAGCACTATATTTTATTTATGGACTATTATGTTTAAAATATATTTTGAACACCTTCAGAAAGAAAAAAGCTGCAGCTCTCTCTGAGGACACAAGGGTGAGTTCATATGCTATTTATATTTCATATATGAAACCAAAATGTATGGGTACGTTTGTATTTTTTACCATTAAACGTATTGTCTTAATGTATATTCTGAATTAATGTCATCTTTTAAAAAAATCCATCTGAAGGTGCTCATTATTATTGGACATAGAGTCTTTTCAAAAACTGATTGCTAGTAACTGGAAGTACTCTGAAAACCCCAAGTAGGCTGAAAAACATCATATACCTTTAATAAGTGGCAAGTGCCTCTATCAGTTTGTCATTTAAATGCTCATCTTCTACTATTGCCAACCAGCGACCCTATAACTGGAAATGGGACCCATGTAAATGGAATGCATTTCATAAATGAAGACAATGGAAGCAGTGTGGCTGATGTTCTCTGAGATGATAGAGCTCCTTTTGCATTGCTTTAGATTAATTTAAACCTTCGGTACACAAAGCTTTATAACTTTCCTCTTGGCAGAACTTGAGCACTTTTAGACTCATTGATCCTAAGGGATTCTTCCCATTGCAGGATGAACTCCCTGAAGATAAACAAAGAAAACATTCAGCTGAGGTATTTGCCGTGTTTTCCTCATTAGTGGCTACACTATCTTGAGCAGGGAATGAGTGCTTAGGGAAAAGCAGCTATGGCATTAAGAAGAAAGGACATTGTTTTTACAAGGAGGAACACTTTATGGTTTTCTAAAACATCTCTCCTCAAGTGCCATATGTAAATCATATTTTTAGAAAACCCAAATTATATGTGCGCTTCAGGGGGAAAAACTACATAAACGTGTGATAGAAAAATAATGAACTGTATCACTTTGGTTAATTAAGCAATTATTGCTTCTTTATAGACTCAAACGCTGTTTTGTTTTCATCACAAAAACAGGTGGGGTTTGCTTTTTTGTTTATTGTTGTTGTTGGTTTGTAATTTTGCTTAAAAGAATTCTTTATGTTATCATTCTTGTTATTTTAGAACTTGCTATGTTCTGCCTCTAATCTGATAGCTAGGTTTCATTACCTTCCTAGATGTTCTAATGAAGGTGTAAAAGAAAAGGTTAGAAAGGTGATAAATTAGACAACACAAGCATCAGATTCAAATGCCACTTAACATAATTCCCAAATCATTTATATTAGAATAGTTTCATTAACATTATTACAGCTACTTTCTGTTGTTTATTGCGAACATATTAACATATAGATAAGAGCAACTTCTGTAATAGAATGTATAAGTTTGGAATTATGACAACAGCAGTGAACTAGCCTTGTTAGCACAGGCAAAAGTGGTTTCTCATCACCAGCTGTGGGTCAAGGAGCACAAGATTCCTAGGAAGATTTGGTGCATTCTTTCCAATCCACTTGGCATGTAGACGCCTAATGATCCTACATCATGTACATTACACCTTGTGTGCCCAGATGCTCGTGTTGCTTCTCCTTCCTCTTCCTGCCAAGCATTATATGTGAAGTTAGAGTGGGAGAGTCATTTAACAATGAATTTCCCCATGGTATAACCATTACAAAGCTATCCATGCTAAATAACTTGTTTTTTAAGTCACTGTGCAATTTCAAGGTTTTAATGGTCCTTCCTTAAAATATAATACCCTGTGTCATTTATTTCCTGAAGTGAAAGCTGGTGCCAGCCTTTGGAATTCATGTGAAACAAGTGGTTCAATATGTTTTGAAGAGAGAAAGAAAACTTGATAAGCAATTAATCTACCCTGAATGCTTTCCTAATGGTTTGTGCCTTTTCTTACTGATTTTTTTAATCCGGATTTATTCAAAAGAAAATCAAAGAAAACATACATTCAAATCTTTCTATAGTGCATTTGTTAGAGAAACCCACACACAGTGAGGCAGGAAAGATTGAACACCTAAATAATTTAAAAATAATTTAAAAATAAAGGTGTTTTTGGTTGAATAGTAGCAACTTGGATTTTTTTCCCCTGTGCTTTGAAACTATGTGAGAAGGGAAAGATTTGAAACAGGAAACTGGGTGAATGAGCATAGAGAACAGGCTATTTTCCTAACAGGATAATCTTGCAAGTGACAGCTGGCTGAGGAAGTGAAGTTGTCTTAGTCTGACTGATGATTCCCAGAGGCCCAGGCTTAAGAGTTAACGCAGGCCAGAGACATCACTGAGACTCAAGACTCAGCCAGTGTATCCCCAGGGAGCCCGGCGAGAACATAGAGAAGACTTGCCAATAAAGTTATATTGTATGGGAGACACTGTATGGGCTAAGGAGACCCTTATTAGAGGACCACGTGGAACATCCAGATTGAAGACCTGGGAGTCCAAGAGTAGAAGACACTGCATTTCAGTGGTTAGTGGCGCCAAGAGAACTAGAGCCTGGCATGAATTTATGCAGGGCGCTAATAGCTACAGATGAAAACATCATGACTTTTCCAACTCAACAGAGATTATGTCTCTCCCTTGGTAGAGGGGTGCAGAACAGAAATTGCAAATCAGAAGATATAGAAATCAATGAAAAGTTGGACTTACAAGAGTAGAATTAACAGGGCCAATAAAAAAGTCAGAGAGCTTTCTCTTGAGTAAATGCCAAGTGAGTCTTAGGAGCTTTTGCATGCTAGGATACTTCAAGAGACATTCCTTGTCGGGAAATGATAACCATGGCAGAAAGGAAAAGCATGGGATCCAACAAGATGATGTGTATGTCCAAGACTGGGACTGAGATCATGCCTTCCTATTTCTTAGTGAGGAGGTTAAAGTACTTTATAGTATCATACTTATTACAAAGGAATGATAATTGCATATGTATACATATACTTATATGTATATACCTCAATTAATTCCTTGGTAGAACATATATTGCCTTCACCCAAATCGTTAGGAACAAAAACTCTAGTTGCCAAAGTCCCAAGGTGTACAACACTGTCAGGTGCCAAGTAGAAACACTTGAAATGTGGGTGTGTCAAACTGAGCATTCCATCATATTTTTGGCACCCGGCAAAGAATGGCCTCAACTGAATCTGCTGTACATCTGTAACCCGGATGAGTACTACATGCCTGTCATCTGAATGGGGTTAGTCTCTGATTGGCGTATTGCCAAGTAACCCAATTTTAGAATAGCACAACTTTTAATTATATGTTTCATTTAACTGACACCTGTCCTTGGAGGCTGTCATTAAAATGTTACAAGCTATAATGTGGGAACTATTATTACCTATGATCTACAGACAGGCAAAAATAAATAAGAGAAAGAGAGAAAGAAAGGCTGAGAGCTTTAGAACAACGACAGATTTGGAAGACTAGAGATTACACTGGCGAAAGAGAGGGCTGTATCGCTTACCTAGAAAATTTGTAGAAAATGAAAACCCGTATCACTGAATTTCTAGGGTGTTAAGTATGATTTTACTAAATATCCACCTCACCCATCATTTCATGTTGTGGGTATAGTATACCACTCTTTTCCTGAGTAAAGTGGGAAAAATGCCTCCTAAGTAAAATGCTTGACCTTGAAAAGGCACTAGTTTTAAAAATAAATTCTTTCGGGACTTCCCTGGTGGCGCAGTGGTTAAGAATCCGCCTGCTAATGCAGGGAACACGGGTTCAAGCCCTGGTCCGGGAAGATCCCACAGGCCGCGGAGCAACTAAGCCCACGCGCCACAACTACTGAGCCTGCACTCTAGAACCCGCGAGCCACAGCTACTGAAGCCCATGCGCCTAGAGCCCGTGCTCTGCAACAAGAGAAAGCCCGTGCACAACAGTTAACACCCAATGCAGCCAAAAATATAAATAAATCTAAAAAAATAAATTCTTTCAATTTAAAAATCTCATACTGGAGGAGCTTCAAGATGGCGGAAGAGTAAGACGAGGAGATCACCTTCCTCCCCCCAAATACATGAGATATACAACTACATGTGGAACAACTCCTACAGAACACCTACTGAACGCTGGCAAAAGACCTCAGACCTCCCAAAAGGCAAGAAAATCCCCACATACCTGGGTAGGGCAAAAGAAAAATGAAAAAACAGAGACAAAAGAATAGGGACGGGAGCTGCACCAGTGGGAAGGAGCTGTGAAGGAGGAAAGGATTCCACACACTAGGAAGCCCCTTCGCGGGCGGAGACTGCGGGTGGCGGAGGCGGGAAGCTTCGAGCTATGGAGGACAGCGCAGCCACAGGGGTGCGGAGGGCAAAGCGGAGAGATTCCCGCAAAGAGGATCGGTGCCGACCGGCACTCACCAGCCCGAGAGGCTTGTCTGCTCACCCTCCGGGACAGGTGGGGGCTGGGAGCTGAGGCTCGGGCTTAGGTCGGATCCCAGGGAGAGGACTGGGGTTGGCGGCGCGAACATAGCCTGAAGGTGTTAGTGCGCCACGGCTAGCCAGGAGGGAGTCCGGGAGAAAGTCTGGAGCTGCTGAAGACACAAGAGACTTTTTCTTGCCTCTTTATTTCCTGGTGTGGGATTCAGAGCGCCATTTAAAGGAGCTCCAGGGATGGGCGTGAGGCGCGGCTATCAGCGCGGACCCCAGAGATGGGCATGAGACGCTAAGGCTGCCGCTGCCACCACCAAGAAGCCTGTTTGTGAGCACAGGTCACTCTCCACACCTCCCTTCCCGGGAGCCTGTGCAGCCCGCCACGGTCCTGTCATCCAGGGACAACTTACCCGGGAGAACACATGGCGCGTCTCAGGCTGGTGCAACGTCACGCCGGCCTCTGCCGCCTCAGGCCCGCCCCACGCTCCGTGCCTCTCCCTCCCCGCCCCCGGCCTGAGTGAGCCAGAGTCCCCGCATCAGCTGCTCCTTTAACCCCGTCCTGTCTGAGCGAAGAACACACGCCCTCCGGCGACCTACACGCAGAGGCGGAGCCAAATCCAAAGCTGAACCCCGGGAGCTGTGCGAACAAAGAAGAGAAAGGGAAATCTCTCCCAGCAGCCTCAGGAGCAGCGGATTAAAGCTCCACAATCAACTTGATGTACCCTGCATCTGAGGAATACCTGAATAGACAACGAATCATCCCAAATTGAGGAGGTGGACTTTGGGAGCAATGATATATATATATATATTTTTTTTTTTTTCCCTTTTTCTCTTTTTGTGAGTGTGTGTGTGTATGCTTCTGTGTGTGATTTTGTCTGTATAGCTTTGCTTTTACCATATCCTAGGGTTCTGTGTGTCCGTTTTTTGGGGGTTTTTTTAGTATAGTTTTTAGCACTTGTTATCATTGGTGGATTTGTGTTTTTGGTTTGGTTGCTCTCTTCTTTCTTTTTTTTTATTACTTAAAAAATGTTTCATAATTAATTTTAATAACTATTTAATTTACTTTAATTTAATTTTATCTTCTTCTTTCTTTCCTTCTATTTTTTCTCTCTTGTATTCTGAGCTGTGTGGATGACAGGCTCTTGGTGCTCCAGCCAGGCATCAGGGCTGTGCCACTGAGGTGGGAGAGCCAACTTCAGGACACTGGTCCACAAGAGACCTCCCAGCTCCACGTAATACCAAACGGCAAAAATCTCCCAGAGAGGGCTTCCCTGGTGGCGCAGTGGTTGAGAGTCCGCCTGCTGATGCACGGGACATGGGTTTGTGCCCCGATCCGGGAACATCCCACATGCCGTGGAGCAGCTGGGCCCATGAGGCATGGCCACTGGGCCTGCGCATACGGAGCCTGTGCTCTGCAACAGGAGACGCCACAACAGTGAGAGGCCCGCGTACCGCAAAAAAAAAAAAAAAAAAAAAATCTCCCAGAGATCTCCATCTCAACACAAAGACCCAGCTCCACTCAACGACCAGCAAGCTACAGTGCTGGACACCCTATGCCAAACAACTAGCAAGACAGGAACACAACCCCATGCATTAGCAAAGACGCTGCCTAAAATCATAATAGGGCCACAAACACCCCAAAACACACCACCAGACGTGGACCTTCCCTCCAGAAAGACAAGATCCAGCCTCATCCACCAGAACACAGGCACTGGTCCCCTCCACCAGGAAGCCTACACAACCCACTGAACCAACCTTAGCCACTGGGGACAGACACCAAAAACAACAGGAACTACGAACCTGCAGCCTGTGAAAAGGAGACCCCAAACACAGTAAGTTAAGCAAACTGAGAAGACAGAGAAACACACAGCAGATGAAGGAGAAAGGCAAAAACCCACCAGACCTAACAAATGAAGAGGAAATAGGCAGTCTTCCTGGAGAAGAATTCAGAATAATTATAGTAAAGATGATTCACAATCTTGGAAATAGAATGGAGAAAATACAAAAAACATGTAACAAGGACCTAGAAGAACTAAAGAGCACACAAACAGTGATGAACAACACAATAAATGAAATTAAAAATTCTCTAGAAGGGATCAATAGCAGAATAACTGAGGCAGAAGAACGGATAAGTGACCTGTAAGATAAAATAGTGGAAATAACTACCACAGAGCAGAATAAAGATAAAAGAATGAAAAGAATAGAGGACAGTCTCAGAGACATCTGGGACAACATTAAATGCACCAACATTCGAATTATAGGGGTCTCAGAAGAAGAAGAGGAAAAGAAAGGGACTGAGAAAATATTTGAAGAGATTATAGTTGAAAACTTCCCTAATATGGGAAAGGAAATAGATAATCAAGTCCAGGAAGCACAGAGAGTCCCATACAGGATAAATCCAAGGAGAAACACACCAAGACACATATTAGTCAAAATATCAAAAATGAAATACAAAGAAAACATATTAAAAGCAGCAAGGGAAAAACAACAAATAACACACAAGGGAATCCCCATAAGGTCAAAAGCTGATCTTTCAGCAGAAACTCTGCAAGCCAGAAGGAGTGGCAGGACATATTTAACGTGATGAAGGAGAAAAACATACAACCAAGATTACTCTACCCAACAAGGATCTCATTCAGCTTTGATGGAGAAATTAAAGCCTTTACAGACAAGAAAAGCTAAGAGAATTCAGCACCACCAAACCAGCTTTACAACAAGTGCTAAAGGAACTTCTCTAGGCAGGAAACACAAGAGGAGGAAAAGACCTACAATAACAAACCCAAAACAATTTAAAAAATGGTAATGGAAACATACATATCGATAATTACCTTAAATGTAAATGGATAAAATACTCCAACCAAAACACATTGACTGACTGAATGGATACAAAAACAAGACCCATATATATGCTGTCTACAAGAGACCCACTTCAGACCTAGGGACACATACAGACTGAAAGTGAGGGGATGGAAAAAGATATTCCATGCAAATGGAAATCAAAAGAATGCTGGAGTAGCAATTCTCATATCAGACAAAATAGACTTTAAAAGAAATACTATTACAAGAGATAAAGAAGGACACTACAAAATGATCAAGGGATCGATCCAAGAAGAAGATATAACAATTGTAAATATTTATGCACCCAACATAGGAGCACCTCAATACATAAGGCAAATACTAACAGCGATAAAAGGGGAAATCAACAGTAACACAATTATAGTAGGGGACTATAACACCCCACTTTCACCAATGGACAGATCATCCAAAATGATAATAAATAAGGGAACACAAGCTTTAAATGATACATTAAACAAGATGGACTTAATTGATATTTTTAGGACATTCCATCCAAAAACAACAGAATAAACATTCTTCTCAAGTGCTCCTGGAACATTCTCCAGGATAGATCATATCTTGGGTCACAAATCAAGCCTTGGTAAATTTAAGAAAATTGAAATTGTATCAAGTATCTTTTCCAACCACAATGCTATGAGACTAGATATCAATTACAGGAAAAAATCTGTAAAAAATACAAACACATGGAGGCTAAACAACACACTACTTAATAACCAAGAGATAACTGAGGAAACCAAAGAGGAAATCAAAAAATACCTAGAAGCAAATGACAATGAAAACACGATGACCCAAAACCTATGGGATGCAGCAAAAGCAGTTCTAAGAGGGAAGTTTATAGCAAAAAATTCTACCTTAAGAAACAAGAAACATCTCAAGTAAACAACCTAACCTTACACCTAAAGCAATTAGAGAAAGAAGAAAAAAAAAAAAGTTAGCAGAAGGAAAGATATCATAAAGATCAGGTCAGAAATAAATGAAAAAGAAATGAAGGAAACGATAGCAAAGATCAATAAAACTAAAAGCTGCTTCTTTGAGAAGATAAACAAAATTGATAAACCATTAGCCAGACTCATCAAGAAAAAAAGGGAGAAGACTCAAATCAATAGAATTAGAAATGAAAAAGGAGAAGTAACAACTGACACTGGAGAAATACAAAGGATCATGAGATATTACTATAAGCAACTCTATGCCAATAAAATGGACAACCTGGAAGAAATGGACAAATTCTTAGAAATGCACAACCTTCTGAGACTGAACCAGGAAGAAAAAGATAATATGAACAGACCAATCACAAGCACTGAAATTGAAACTGTGATTAAAAATCTTCCAACAAACAAAAGCCCAGGACCAGGTGGCTTCACAGGCGATTTCTATCAAACATTCAGAGAAGAGTTAACACCTGTCCTTCTCAAACTGTTCTAAAATATAGCAGAGGGAGGAACACTCCCAAACTCATTCTACGAGGCCACCATCACCCTGATACCAAAACCAGACAAGGATGTCACAAAGAAAGAAAACTATAGGCCAATATCGCTGATGAACATAGATGCAAACATCCTCAACAAAATACTAGCAAACAGAATCCAACAGCACATTAAAAGGATCATACACCATGATCAAGTGGGGTTTATCCCAGGAATGAAATGATTCTTCAATATATGCAAATCAATCAATGTGATACACCATATTAACCAACTGAAGGAGAAAACGCATATAATCATCTCAATAGATGCAGAGAAAGCTTTTGACAAAATTCAACACCCATTTATGATAAAAACCCTGCAGAAAGTAGGCATAGAGGGAACTTTCCTAAACATAATAAAGGCCATATATGACAAACCCACAGCCAACATTGTCCTCAATGGTGAAAAACTGAAAGCATTTCCACTAAGATCAGGAACAAGAAAAGGTTGCCCACTCTCACCACTATTATTCAACATAGTTTTGGAAGTTTTAGCCGCAGCAGTCAGAGAATAAAAAGAAATAAAAGGAATCCAAATCAGAACGGAAGAAGTAAAGCTGTCACTGTTTGCACAGGACATGATACAATTTAGAGAATCCTAAAGAAGCTACTAGAAAACTACTAGAGCTAATCAATGAATTAGGTAAAGTAGCAGGATACAAAATTAATGCACAGAAATCTCTTGCATTCCTGTACACTAATGATGAAAAATCTGAAAGAGAAATTAAGAAAATTCCCATTTACCATTGCAACAAAAAGAATAAAATACCTAGGAGTAAACCTACCTAAGGAGACGAAAGACTTGCATGCAGAAAATTATAAGACACTGATGAAAGAAATTAAAGATGATACAAATAGATGGAGAGATATACCATGTTCTTAGATTGGAAGAATCAACATTGTGAAAGTGACTGTACTACCCAAAGCAATCTACAGACTCAATGCAATCCCTATCAAACTACCACTGGCATTTTTCACAGAACTAGAACAAAAAAATTCACAATTTGTATGGAAACACAAAAGACACCGAATAGCCAAAGCAATCTTGAAAACGAAAAACGGAGCTGCAGGAATCAGGCTCCCTGACTTCAGACTATACTACAAAGCTACAGTAATCAAGACAGTATGGTACTGGCACAAAAATAGAAATATAGATGAATGGAACAGGATAGAAAGCCCAGAGATAAACCCATGCACATATAGTCACCTTATCTTTGATAAAGGAGGCAAGAATATACAGTGGAGAAAAGACAGCCTCTTCAGTAAGTGGGGCTGAGAAAACTGGACAGCTACATGTGAAAGAATAAAATTAGAACACTTCCTAACACCATACACAAAAATAAGCTCAAAATGGATTAAAGACCTAATTGTAAGGCCAGAACTATCAAACTCTTAGAGGAAAACATAGGCAGAACACTCTGTGAGATAAATCACAGCAAGATCCTTTTTGACCCACCTCCTAGAGAAATGGAAATAAAAATAAACAAATGGGACCTAATGAAACTTCAAAGCTTTTGCATAGCAAAGGAAACCATAAACAAGACAAAAAGAAAACCTTCAGAAAGGGAGAAAATATTTGCAAACGAATCAATGGACAGAGGATTAATCTCCAAAATATATAAACAGCTTATGCAGCTCAATATTAAAAAAAAACAAACCACCCAATCCAAAAATGGGTGGAAGACCTAAATAAACATTTCTCCAAGGAAGATATACAGATTGCCAACAAACACATGAAAGGATGCTCAACATCACTAATCATTAGAGAAATGCATATCAAAACCACAGTGAGGTATCACCACACACTGGTCAGAATGACCATCATCAGAAGTCTACAAACAATAAATGCTGGAGAGGGTATGGAGAAAAGGGAACCTTCTTACACTGTTGGTGGGAATGTAAACTGATACAGCCACTATGGAGAACAGTATGGAGGTTCCTTAAAAAACTACAAATAGAACTACCATACAACCACCCAGCAATCCCACTACTGGGCATATACCCTGAGAAAACAATAATTCAGAAAGAGTCATGTACCAAAATATTCATTGTAGCTCTATTTACAATAGCCAGGACATGGAAGCAATCTAAGTGTCCATCAACTGATGAATGGATAAAGAAGATTTGGCACATATATACAATGGAATATTACTCAGCCATAAAAAGGAACAAAACTGAGTTATTTGTAGTGAGGTTGGATGGACCTAGAGACTGTCATACAGAGTGAAGTAAGTCAGAAAGAGAAAAACAAATACCGTATGCTAACACATATATATGGAATCTAAGGGGGAAAAAATGGTCATGAAGAACCTAGGGGCAAGACGGGAATAAAGACACAGACCTACTAGAGAATGGTCTTAAGGATATGGGGAGGTGGAAGGGTAAGCTGGGACAAAGTGAGAGAGTGGCATGGACAAATATACACTACCAAATGTAAACCAGACAGCTAGTGGGAAGCAGCCACATAGCACAGGGAGATCAGCTTGGTGCTTTGTAACCACCTAGAGGGGTGGGATAGGGAGGGTGGGAGGGAGAAGCAAGAGGGAGGGTATATGGGGATATAAGTATATGTATAACTGATTCACTTTGTTATAAAGCAGAAACTAACACACCATTGTAAAGCAATTATACTCCAATAAATATGTTTAAAAAAATAAAAATAAAATAAAAATTCACACTATTTTAATAAAAATAAAATAAAAGTAAAATTTCACACTATTTGTCTTCTACATTTAGTCTGCCCAAGAGGAAAAGTGTGATGAGGTTAGGGGTTCAGGTATAGATGAAGCAGGATAGATAATGGGTTGATCATCATTGAATTTGGATAGTGGGTACATGGGGGTTTCTTATACTATTGTTTATTTTAGTGTAAATTCAGAATTTTCCATAACAAGAAGTTAAAAGAAATTCAATTTAGAGAAGTATTTAGATACTTGTACAAATTTATTTGGGCAAGTTAATTCGTTTTATACTGCACAATTGGGCCATAAACAGGAGAATGGAACATCTTACATTAATCACATTATATTACTATACTTATGTGAATAATCCCACTGTAACTATACCAAGTTCTCCTAAAAATGGAAAACCGAAAAATCTGTATATATTTTTCTAGTCTCTGCCTTCACAAGCAGTGTTTTTTTTTTTTTTTTTTTCGGTACGCGGGCCTCTCACTGTTGTAGCCTCTCCCGTTGCGGAGCACAGGCTCCAGACGCGCAGGCTCAGTGGCCATGGCTCCCGGGCCCAGCTGCTCCGCGGCATGTGGGATCTTCCCGGACTGGGGCACGAACCCGCGTCCCCTGCATTGGCAGGCGGACTCTCAACCACTGCGCCACCAGGGAAGCCCCCACAAGCAGTGTTTTTATAACAGCCCCAGCTTTCTATACTGAATGCCAAATATGCTTTCCGTTTAGATCAAATTTAGATTTAACTAAAATAATTAGCCCTCCATTCTAATTCTAATGGAAACGTAAGACTCTTCACTATTCGGTGATAGTAGCACTATTAGATACTGCTGCTAACTGATTTATATGAAATAATTAGAAGACTTTCTGTTGTAGATACATGCAGAATTTGTCCTAAACCAAAGCCAAAACAATAAAAACTACTGCCTTTTAACCTTTCCTTGAATTTAAATTAAAAATGTGTACTGGAACTGCACATTAATAAAGCCTGTTAAGCTTGGAAGAATATTTTACATTCATCTGTAGTTCATCAGACAGGTTCATGACCTCGGTAGAATTGCTCTAGCTCCTGCAGTTCTTAAGCCGGCAAGGGGGAGGACACAAAATATTATTTTATGATTAGAAAATTTTACTAGAATTGACAGAAACAAGGAAACACTCTGATATTGAGTATAGGCTCTGAAATTAGCACATATAAAACTAAAGATATTGAATGAATTGACTTTTATTCCTCTAGGTACCTTAAAAAGAAGTAACTAAGGAGAGCTAAATATAACACGGTGGTTTTAACTTTAATGTAGGGAATTTAAGGGTCAGCCTCTACTTTGTGTCTGGAGGTACACACAAAGGGGGACCACATCCTTGTTTCATAATTTTCTGAGTTATATAGTAATGAAAAAAAGTATATAATGACTTTCATTTAAAATATTTTTTTTTCTCACGAAATTCTGTTTTGGAAGTATCCTAGTGATCATATTTTTATCCAACCTTTCCCCAAATTTCCTGTTGAATGACACTGTATGAGAGTCATTAGCATTCAGGGTATTGCTGCTAGCCGAGGTCCCACTAAAGTGGTAAAGCAAGTTCAGTTGCATCTCCATCACTCGGTCTGAGAAAATTCCATCCGCAGAGCTGATTCATGCTACTCCTTTGGATCTGCTACTGGCAGCACAATAAGGGATGCATGAAATAAGCACTCAGCAGCTGAATGCCCTTAAAGACCACTTGGGAACTTTATTTGGTGCCAAATAAAGTGACCTGCCAATGTCAGCTGTGGGAAGCATATTGTATTGGGCTCTGCAGTCTGTCCTGGTTGTCTATTCATTTCTGAGGAAATTTTCAGGTATTGAATTTTAATCCATGATGCCCAATTATAATTTGGGACCCTTTTACATTACAGACTGGGCTTCACCCCATTTGGCAATTAAGTCAGAGCTGCCTAATACATGATTTTAATTTCCAGAAAGCAGGTGCTTCCTTTGGTAAGTCACCAATCTCTGATTTTCCTTCCTTCTTTTGCTTAAACCATTTTCATTTTTATTTTCATACCTCTCCCTCCCCCCATCCCGCTTCTACAAGTATTCACTGCATGTTAGATGATTTTCCTACTTAAGCCTGTATAAGGTTTCTTTTAAAAGTGCTTATAGGGCTTCCCTGGTGGCACAGTGGTTGAGGGTCCGCCTGCCGATGCAGGAGACACGGGTTTGTGTCCCGGTCCGGGATAGCACTTTTTTTTTTTTGCGGTACGCGAGCCTCTCACTGTTGTGGCCTCTCCCGTTGCGGAGCACAGCCTCCGGACGCAGAGGCTCAGCGGCCATGGCTCACGGGCCCAGCTGCTCCGCGGCATGTGGGATCTTCCCGGACCGGGGCACGAACCTGTGTCCCCTGCATCGGCAGGTGGACTCTCAACCACTGTGCCACCAGGGAAGCCCTACATTGCTTTTTAAAGTAATCTGAATAAAGGCTTGTTTACATTATGTAACACTTGCAATTATGAAGGGAGACTCCCCAGAAATAATTATTGTCTGTATTAACTTTGTCTCCTATTTTCATCAATTCAATGGAAGACTTCTCTAACAATGAAAAAATATATATTGTTGTTTGAATTTCTTTAAGGCTATGTGTCTTCTCCAAACAGTACTTTGTTTTTTAAAATAAGTATTTGAGAGGGCACATTTGAAAAGCTCAAATACAAGGTGCCTGATTTGGAGACGAATATTGTATAAGTCAAATCCTACCTAAAAAGAAGTTCCCTTCCGTACACATGCACTAAGATGATGGGGTTTTATCTTCGAAAACTACTTTGTGCAAGACTGAGCCATTACCAGATGAGCCAGTAGGAAGAGACTGGGAAAGGAAATGTCAGTCTGTGCTGATGATGACAGCTTCTTTATCACTTCCATCACTGTGGATGAGCTGTCTACTTCACTTTTGCCATTCCCACACATGAATTATATAAAATACTGTTGAAATACTATTGTTATGATGGTCACAAGTATGGTTAAATTTAAACCTTTGGTCATAGACAGACCTAAGTCATTGGAAAGGGAAGTGTTGGAGGGATGGAAAGAAAAAGGGGTGCTTAAGTTGGGGACCCAATTGAGCGCTACCATCAATTGGCTTAATCCCTTCAGCCTTTTGCTGCTCTCTGACCACAGATGACTCTTACCTAGCTGGACTCCCTGGAATACTGCTGCATAATCAGCTGAGAATTAACAAAACGTGGTAGTCTTTAATGGGACCATGAGCAAATGTTTATTTTAAAAAGAGCAAAGCAACCAAATTCTGGATTTGAAAGATGCGAAATTGGAGAGCTTTGCAAAAACACTGTTGCCTAAGAAAAATTATTTAATATTTCACTTAAAGCATTAGCTCTCCTATAATATAATTCATATGATTTGATTAAAAAGTGTAAAATTGTATGTGGTAGTGTTTCCCAAAATATGTTCCAAGAAACATCCATGTCCTGTTTCCTTAAAAAAAGCATACCCTCATCAAATACATTTCAAGACACTAAATCATATTTGCCCTCTGGGTGAGTTGCAATGCTTATTACTATATTATAGGCACTGAGAAGTCCTGCAATGAAAAAAAAAAAGCTGTTTATGTTGAACCTAGCATTTTACAAAAAATTTGGCTATGAAATTTTTCCCTTTAAAACACTATTAATAATTTTCATTTTCTGGAACACAGTTATAAAGCAGTGTATTCCAGTATTAGTATTTGTGATTTTGCTGTTGTTGCTTTTGTTTTGAAAAGTAGAAATAGCTGAAATGTACAGTAGGTATTGTCTTTGGGACCAGAATATTAAAGTTTACTACAACTGATTAATGTGCAGTTTATTAAGTTGGATATGAACCTTATACCTTATGACACTGTTCATTTTTACCATGCTTGTTTATTTTTTTTTGTATTCCCCATCAGCCTCTAAGCAGATTAAGGGCAGGATCCATGCTTTGTTTTTCATTGTACCTCTGAGAGCTTGCATAGTGCATGGCACATTGTAAGCACTCAATAAATATTTGTTTGAATGAATGAATGAACACTTTAGTAGATATCTTTTTAAGATATAGATATAGCCACATTATAACGTGGGTTTCAAAAAAACAACTTTTGACCTCAAAGTAAAAATAACAGAAATGAAGGTAAGAAAGACTAAATTGAACTGGTCTTTAATACCTTTGTCAGAGGCCAATAAATTCCTCATCGATTACTCTGTTGTCTGATGTGTCATTGCTCTTGTTTTCTGCTCTATTTAAAGTCAATGTTCATTCTATTCTATAATTTTCCAATTTGTTTTTAAGTCTTTGTATCTTCAATTATCTTCCAGTAGATATTTCTTACATGTCCTTTACTTTTTGTAGAATGACTTCTTAAAAGCAAAACTAACAGTGAACTTCATATATCACAATATGTTCTGACAAACTTATTGAAGAGACAAGAAAAGGCAGTGAAGGCCTAGGGGTAAGAAGAGTATGATACAGAAGAGGTAAGATGTTTAATTCATTCAACAAATATTTATTGAGAACCTATTCTATGCTGGCCTAAGTACATAAAGTCTAGATAATTCAAGGTCAGCTGAAAATATGAAATATTCATCAGACAGATATCAACAGAATTAAGAATTCTCAAAATTTCATCCCCCTTAAATCAGTTTATACTCTAGAATGACTTGATATTTTTAGAGCAATGATTTGATGGGTAAATTGTTTGTCTTATCTATTATGCTCTGTTTTTACCAAGGTTCATCTTTTCTATCTTGACAGTGCTGCCACCTTTCCCAAAATTGAACAATATTTTATAGGCCAGGACAAAAAACACTTAATGTGATTCTGTCACATAAAATTTAAAGTAATTTTAGTTACCTTAAATCAAAGTGATAACTGTTCAAAAGTCCACCCAAAGAATGGTTTTGACCAAGGGTTGATAAACTATGCCCTGTGGGCCAAATCTGATCTATCACATGTTTCTGTAAATAAAGTTTTATTGTAAGACAGATATGTCTATTCACTCACATATTGTCTGTGACTGCTTTCATGCTCCAACAGCAAAGTTGAACAGTTGCAACAGGGACTGTATGGCCTGCAAAGCTGAAAATATATTTACTATCTGGCTTTTTATAGAAATAGCATAGATAACCTTTAGTAATTTGGATTAGAGCAAAATGGTAATTTGGGTGAGACAAAATGATGGATTACTAAAAAACCATTCAGCATCCCCTTTTGAATATAATTTTGTTCCAATATGATATGAGTATTATTCTGGTTCTTATGCAATACAAACAATATCCTCTTCATTAAAGGTCTAAATCAGTAGCAGAAGGTATTCAGTTTCAGTGCTGTTCTTTTGTTCAATATCTGTAAGTATAGACCTGAAAAGCTGGAATGCCTAAGTTTTGTAGTTAACACACTCTAGTAGTTAACACACACTAACATGTGTAGTTAACACATGCTGGGAATATAGAGCTTGTCTTGGGCGGTAGTGTACTTTAGCAGATACCATAGGCAGGCTCCAAGATGGTCTATTTCCTGATATTCACTTCCTTGTGTAATTCCATCCTACGCAGAATAGGGTTGACTTAGGATATAGCAGAAATTATGCAGTGTGACTTCTATAGGATATTGCAGAAATTATGCAGTGTGACTTCTGAGTCTAGGCCACAAAAGACATTGTGATTTCTGTTTTATTTTGAAAGAACCAGCTACTATATCAAGAGAACACTCAAGCAGCTCTTTGGAGAGGTCCAAGTGGCAAGGAACTGAGCCATCTGTCAACAGCTGAAGAGGAACTGAGGCATCCCACCAACACTTTTGTGAGTGAGCCATCTTAGAAGCATACCCTCAAGCCCCAGTCAAGCCTTGAGATGACTGCAGCTCTTGCTGACATCCTGACTACAACCTCCTAAGAGACATGGATCTAGAACCACCCGGCTAAGTCACTTTTGAATTCCTGACCCTCAGAATCTATGAGATTATAAACGTTTACTGTTTTAAGCCACTAATTTTAGGGTTATTTGTTATGCAACAATAAATAATTGATCTGGTGTATGAGAGCATGGGATCTGATGTCATACAAATTGTGTTTAAACTTGTATCTACCACTTGCTAGATGTGTGACCTTGGGGAGATTACTTAACTATGTTATTTAATTTTCTCATCTGCAAAAATGGGGATATAATTGCTCCAATCTCATAGAACTGTTGTGAGGAATTCAATGAGATAATGAATGAAGACTTCCTGGCATGTAGTAATTGCTAAGTAAAGGTTAACAACTATTTGCTTTTAATTATTATGAGAACTAACTCCAAGTATCCACCTAAGAATTATTTCAAACCTCTTTTCTTTGGACAACTAAGTGAATACATAGTAGAATTAAAAAAAAAAAACCAGAAAACTTTTATCCCATGTCCTAGAGTTTATATAATTTAGAACACCTAAAGTAAATGTGGTAGATCAGTACAGCAAGCAATTAAGAGAAGAGGCTATTGTTAAGACACCTGAAAACAAAATACATTACTACTGCATAATATTACATACAAACAGTAGAGGATAAAGACCAGGCTGCTAGCCCAAAACATGAGTAAAACAATACAAGCCACAAATTTTAAAAAACGAAATGACAAATGCAATTTTTGGCCTAATTTGCTAAAGCCAAAACTACACATACCATTTTTTTGGTAAAAGTAAAAGATAAATAGCAAAATAATACTATTCTTTGCAGATTGTTTGAGTTATCTAACCCTTCTTTAATCCAAGGGATTATTGAACAAAACCAATGTTCATTCAAAAACACTTACGAAATCTGTTGTGGATTACCAATATCATCAGTTAAACCTGTTTAAAATTTATTGCTTTCATTCAGGTTAAATAATAAAAGGGTCCATTTGTCCCACCACATGTATATACATGAATTTAGCTTTCATCATTCTCTACAAGTTTAATTCAGTGATTTATGTTTTTTAACGCATATTTGGGGAATCTGTTGAAGAAACTCATCCAGACAGAAGAGCTAGGTGGGATTAATAGGATGTGTGCAGGATTTAAAGCTGGTTGATTCAGTTCAGAGAAAGTTAAAAAGAGAAAAAGATCATAACACTGTAACCCTCCTTGAGGTTCTAATCATTTTAATGACTTTAGCAAAAGGGAACAGGCTAAGGTCAAGAAAGTTGAGAGACAATGATCCCTGTTTCTAGAAATATATTACATGGAAGAAAAGCCATTGCTTCAACTTTTCTTTGTTAACAGTGGGATACACTACTATATTTTTCTTAGAGAAAAATCTGCCTTCTATTTAAGTCATCATATTAATGGTTAAACCTGAGGTTTCAGAATTCTTGATTTTCTTTGTGAAGGCTTGTATTTCACTTAACACCACAACCAGCAACAAAAACTAGGAAGAAATTGGGCAGGCTGACTTTTTAATTTCTTTTAATGTTTTACAGCAAGGCAATATATTACTTTGAGATCTTGAGATAGCAAGTTCTCAGGTACAAAAGAATACTATGACTTATTATTGATGACTTTGCACACTTTTAAAAAAAATTTTAGTTATTTAGATATTTATTTTTGGCTGTGTTGGGTCTTCGTTGCTGCGTGCAGGCTTTCTCTAGTTGTGGTGAGCGGGGGCTGCTCTTCGTTGTGGTGCGCGGGCTTCTCGTTGCGGTGGCTTCTCTTGTTGCAGGGCACAGGCTCTTGGCGCACGGGCTTCAGTAGTTGTAGCTCGCAGCCTCGGTAGTTGTGGTTTGTGGGCTCTAGAGCGCAGGCTCACTAGTTGTGGTGCACGGGTTTAGTTGCTCCGTGGCATGTGGGATCTTCCCGGACCAGGGCTTGAACCCGTGTCCCCTGCATTGGCAGGCGGATTCTTAACCACTGCGCCAACAGGGAAGTCCCGACTTTGCACACTTAAACATGTCCAGTTTAAGTCTCACAAGAACAAAATATTGGAATATGGAGAGGAAAAATCTTTTTTCCCTGCAGAGAGAAGCCCATTCCACTCTATCAGGTATTTTGTTTCAATGACATTCTAATCTTTACACACATTAAGAACTTCCTTTCATATTGTTTTGTTTAGTGTAAAGAGCATTTTAACAAATATGCTCTTTTCCATTAACTTCTTTCCAAACACAGAGGACAAATGGAGACTTGATAAGCATATCTTAGTGCTTCATTGAACCCAATATGTAATTCTAAGTATTTCCAAGCCTCATTTTGTTATAACTTCTATAATTTAATGGAACACATTGGGCCATGATGTATTTTGTGTTCACTAACTTTTAAAGAAGAAGAGAAATGCTATCTAATTGTCAGCATTTTGAAAAGAATATCAAGTGCTCTACATATTTTCCTGATTATACTGGTGACATAGACCATACATAGGGACATGGCGAATGGGAAGTAGAATTCAATGCTGTCCAGTAGAACTTTGTGTGATGATGGGAAATGTATAATACCCGTGCTGTCCATAGCACAGCTACATGTGGCTACATATGGCTATTGAACACTTGAAATGTAGTTAGTGCAACTGAGGTACTGAATTTTTAATTTTACTTATTTTAACTTGTTTACATTTAAATAGCCACATGTTGCTAGTGGCTATCATATTAACAGTGCAGAACTGGATAATATATAACCAGATTTTTAAAAAAGGACAACTAATTCTACAACAACTAATTACCCTAATTTTAAGCTCCTGACACTCTTATTCCCACATTGATAATGTCTAAAATGATCAATCTTTGGGTTATTTTTAAATGCTATAAACTTAAATTTGCTAGGGAATGTCTGCCCTTTGAAGTATTTTGCATATACAGACAAAATGAGATTTATTTAACTCTTTTTTGAATAAAGTTGAGCTGCTCACATGAGATTTAATTTAAATTTAGTTGTTTCAAATTTATGATTTATTAATATAACTGAATTTCTTCTTTGTTTCAATGCCATGAATAGTTTGAAATTTCTTCAAACAAGTATCAAGAACTATTTTTAGAATAAATAAAATGCTATCAGATCATAATTTTCTACTTTTATGAAAAAGTAAAATATTTGCCTCAGGCAAAATATATCTGCAGATACTTAATATCATATTATTTTAAATGTTGTTTACATGGTGACTTGAGTTCAAGTAAATTTGTGGAGTGAAAAAGCATAACAAACATATAAAATTTTCAATAGACTTCTGCATTTTCATAAGTGGCTGGGGTTTGACTTATTATGTTAATATACATTTTATCTTTATTAGTCCAGTTGTGAAATTCTTAAATCATCATTTTATCCTTTTCTAGGCTCTACTATGATTACTACAAGATTATGGGCAAGCCATTCAGATTTGGGGTTTTTTGTTTGTTTGATTCCACTTAAATGGGTAATGCCATTATTATCTGCTGTAAGTTATTTTAAAACTATTGATTGAACAAAACTAATTAGGATAACCTTATGACAACCAATACCTATTTGTGGGGATAGGAATACTTCCAAATTTCATGGAAGCACCCTGGAATTCCTTTTCCTCTCTAATTCTCTGTATGTAAAATTCTTTTTTTGTTTTGTTTTGTTTGAATTTATATATGCTACCATGACCATGGAGCATGTAGTACTTCAGTACTCCTAATTCCTTATTCTTCTTTCTTAGATTTTGTTTTCCACAGATTAACTCTACCCATGTACCTTATAAAGAACTGCAATATCTTAACTATTCCAGCCCCAAATCTATTCCGCACTGCCTGTCAATCACATCACCTTCCAAGGTACTTCACTGGACACAAATCAAGTTTGATTCAAGTCTACTTCTAATCAATAGATCCTTATAGATTGCTTTAGTATACCTAAATCACTTCCCAGAAAATATCTCGCCATCTCATTTCTAATGGGAAAACATTAGATGAGATTTCAATCTGGGCCACTAAAGAAGAAAGGCTAATGTACTCTTCTGGTCCATTGGGGGCCTAAACTCCACGTACTTCTTACATGAAATGGCAAAATGTTTTCTCTCAAGTCAGACACACACAATGGGAACATTTTAACTGGGAGCTGTGTGGAATGAAGGAAAACGGCTGAAGGAAGTGCACACTGCCAGATGGTTTCAACACCACAGAAAGCTTATGCCTTTCAGTATGGACAGGCTAGCAAGTTCTGAAATCACAAGTGCCTCTTTGAAATAAAACTGCCAGGAGATCTTTTTTTTTTGTTCCCTCTTTCTTTAGTAAGTCAACAGCAAGTGTGGCTACTAATGGTACTCTGAATGCCATAAAAACACAGTCCATTTATTACCCGTAATCCAAAGATATTTATTCCTCCAATAAGACAGTTAAATAGTATGCTAAGCAGCTGTTCTTAACAATCTATCCTGTTCTGTAGCTAAAGGGAGGACTGACAAAATTTGTAATTATATGTTGCACTTTGCAGTTAAAATACTCTCAATACAGGTCACCTTATTTCATCTCCATAGCTGCCCTGTGAGAGTTAGTGTGTCCTTGAACCACAGTCAGGAAACTGAGGTTCTGATCGGTGAGGAAGTTGCCTGTGTTCAAACAGCTGGCATCTCTGAGATGTATCTTTAAACATGGCCAGAAGATTCCAGAAGCTGCCTTCTTTCCATTATATTATACAAAAAAAAGTATTACTTACGTCTACCATTTTATCAGAAGTTTTCTGATATTTTAAATGAAAATATAATTCTGAAAAGTAATGAATTTTGTTTTAGGTGACTCCCAGGCAGAATTGCACTGTTTCGCAGGCCATGCTGCAGGTTGACCTGCTACACTCTGCCTAATGTTAAACTCTGCCTGAATAAGGATGGAGACTACTGCAGGACATTCACTTCAGGGGTTTTGCTAAAACCAGACGTAGACTAGAGTCAACTGAGCTTGTAGCCCTCAATATCTTCTGAGAATACTTTTTTTTTTTTTTTTTGCGGTACGCGGGCCTCTCACTGTTGTGGCCTCTACCATTATGTACCACAGGCTCCGGACGCGCAGGCTCAGCGGCCATGGCTCACGGGCCCAGCCGCTCCGCGGCATGTGGGATCTTCCCGGACCGGGGCTCGAACCCGTGTCTACTGCATCGGCAGGCAGACTCTCAACCACTGCGCCACCAGGGAAGCCCGAGAATACTTTCTTGACTGTGATGGATACCTCTAAGATGGCTCTTAGTGATTCCCCTCCTCCTGGTATTCATGTACAGTCCCCTCCCCTGGAGTATGGGATGAACCTAGTGACTTGCTTCATATGAATGAAATATGGCAAATGAGATGGTGTGTCACTTCCGAGATCAGGTTACAAAAAGCCTCTGGCTTCTGTCTTGCCCACCCTCTGTTGCTCTCTTGCTTGTTCATCCTGATGGAGGCCCAGCTGCCATTCTCTGGGCTGCCCTGTAGAGAGGCCCACGTGGCAAGGAACAGAGGAAGTTTCCAGCCAACAGCTGGTGAGAAACTGAGGCCTTTAGTCCAACAACCCACGAGGAACTGAATCTTGTCAATAGCCATCTGAGTGAACTTGGGAGTGGCTCCTCTTCTAGTCTAACCTTGAGGTGACTGTGGCTCTGGTGGTCACCTTGACTGCAGTCCTGGGAGGACCTGATCCAGAGGACCCAGTTAAGCTGTGCCCCAATTCCTGACCCACAGAAACTGTGAGGTAAAATATTTGTTGCCTTAAACTGCTAAGTTTTGGGAGTAATTTGTTACACTGCATTATATAATACATTGACTTAACAGAATTCCTTTTTCCTACTCTTTATGTATGCAATACCCCTCTCACATTCCAGAATTAATTCTGGAAAAGGATTTGACATCAGTAACTATGAAAACTGTACAGTGGATAAATCCATTGCTTTGGAGTTAGAAACATCTGGGCTGTGTCTGGATATGCCATTTACTAGGTCTGATACAATGAGGAAGTTATTTAATGTCTCTGATTCTCCCTTTATTCATCTGTGAAATGATCTACCTCATAGGTTTTTTTTTTTTCTTTAAGTGAGATCATGAAAACAAAACAAAAATGTTTAGTATCTAGTAGGCACTCAGAGAGTGTTAGCTATTTTTATGACAATTATTCCTTAATTTGAATTTTAATCTATTAACTACATCTACCCATTTTGGTTTTACATTTCTAACATCCTTATTCTTATGGAAAGAATTAATAATCAGTCACATTTTGTAAATATCAATGAACTAATATAAGCCATCCCTTTGGATAGCAGGAGCCTAGGGAACACACAAAGTGGGTGGGTGACTGCTTCCCTTATTTTGATACTGCTTACTCACAATACATGGTCAGGTTAGGTGGTGGTGAAAAACTATATTATTTCTCATAGCTTAAACTCTGTGTTCTGCATTATAACTATGCATATTTGGGTGTAACTGCAATATTTTTGCATATACAAATACTTGTACAGGAAGAAGAAATTTGGTACTTATATGTGATGTTCCTTTTTTGAGATTAAGCTTCTCATAGGCAGGACGGAGATTTATTAAATGAAATAGAGGGAATGTTAGCATTAGAGTTAGAAGACTCGAATTTTATTTTCTCTTTAGGTACTAGATTCCTCATTGGAAAAAATAAAAGGGGGGTTTTAGCTGTAAAATTCTGTTATAGTTTGTCTGCATTGGAAGTCACCCAAGTATGTATAAAATAATGGCATCTATGCCATGTATGTCACTAATAAGACAAACAAAACAAGTCAATTGTATATTGACCATTCTTTGAGCTTCTCTTTTCTTTATCTCCTCTCTTTCTTCCTCTTTTAGATAATGCTTTCCAAAAAAAAAAAAAAAGAGGCTGGTAATTAACTCCAAATGATATTATTCTATTCCCTAAGTAATCAAAGAACTCCCATTAAAAATGGAAATAATAGTGAGCTGAATACAAGGAGAATGTCAAGGAAGAGCAATAAAAGCCATTCTAAAATATTTTGCAAGACACAAAAATAATCTAAGTGCATGATAATAAGTGGTGTGTAACGTCTTAAAGCAGAAGCCAAGTTACAATGATTTTCATTAGATGCCTCTCAAATCCTATGGGTGACATGAGCCCATTTCCTCTGTCACATTTCTGAAGAGATAATTGCAGGAAACACTGTAAACAGTTTAACATTCACAGGTCATATTGAGAAATGTTTATAGATATTGACAGCTAAATACAACGTATCACAGTGGAATCCACCTAACAATGAGTTCTGCAAATCAAAGGCAAAAAGTCAAGTTTTGCTATGGTAATGAAGGAATATAGAAATATTCATTGAATGAGTGAATAAGTGAGTGAATGAATGAATAAATAAAATGCTTTCCAGAATTACAGGTTTGTATGACATATTATATAAATATTATTAATGAAACAATTTTTCTTTTATAATATTTAAGTTAGAAACTCCTTGGATTTAGAAATTAAATAACAATCAACCCAAAATAGGAAAAGCAATTCTCTAAAGACTTTACTGGACAGACAGTAAATATAAAAAAAATTTCCTACTATTCACAGAATATTATCAAATGTTTTTATAAAAACTGAAAAATTCATGGAGTTTACAAAAAAAATAGAATTAAATTTGCTAAAATCTTAAATAATAGAAATATCTACTAGGAAATAGCAACAAATAAACCAAGTCTCTATATAAATTATATTTCCCAGCTGACAATGTATAATTTAATATTTAGGGATAAGTGGAAATCAATAAAATGTATTTACATTGATTGGACATAAGAAAAATTTAAATGTGGATATAAATAAAAGTTTGCATTAGAAAAGAAGGGTTAATTTTTCAATATTTGTTAGTTACACTGAACACGTACATTAAACATGTCAGTACATTAAACATACAGTGTCTGGGTGTAATTGTTTCCTAGTCTTTAAATGAAAATATGTGTGGGTGGAATAGATATATTTATATACACACACTTGAGAAATTATATACAGAACAAAGTTGCTAGTGTTTCTAATTGAATTACCTTTCCTATCTACTTAAGAGACGCAAAAATTGTTTTAACTACTGTATATTTTATCTATGCACTTCCCTCCTAAATGGCCTCTTTTTTGTACAATTTGGTTTCCCCTTTCTACTTTTATTTCCCCATCTTCTATTTATTATTTATTAAATTGTACTTTACAGCTAAAAATACATATTGGTGATTGTGAATGATGATTAGATTCCTTAGAAAGCCATTTATGCACTTGTTCTTGTACCTTAAAAATTACGATGTTTAAATATTTTACCTTCTTCAAGAAAGATTTGAATCGGTTGTGTTTTTACATAAGAAATGCAAACTTATGTATTTTGTGATTTGCCCAAAAAGGCATAAAGTTTGGGCTGAACATAACAAAACAAAACAAAGCAAAATCTTGCTTTTCTAAGCTCAGGATGGTCTTTGCTCATATTAGAACTAGGCCAGGATAGAGAATGTTAATTGCTTCATGGAAATCCTGTAACTAATGTAATATCCATGTAAAATGAAAAATTTTATTGGATTTAAACAGAAAGAAAAAAACAATGGCAAGCGAGAAAAGGATTAAAAAATGAGAAATCGTACAACCAATATTTATTTAGCACCTATTATGGGTCAGGTTCTGTTCCAGGTCCTTGGGTTATATTAGTGAAAAAAATGAACAGAAATCTCCGCTCTCTTGAGGCTTACTTTCTTGTGGGGGGAGGGGCACTTGGGTGAAGGGAGAGACACAGTAAATAACAAACATAATAAATAAACTATAATATGTTAGAAGGTGATATGTGTGAAAGATAAGAGAAAATGTAGAGCAGGGTAAGGGAAATTGACAGTGTGTGGAGGCAGGTGAGGGAAGGGGTGATGCAAGTGGTATTATATAGGGGAGCAATGGTAGGTAAGTCTTGCTGAGAAAGTGACATTTGAGCAAACACTTGAAGAAACTAAGGAAATTATCCCAACAAATATCTGAAGAAAAAGCATTTGAGGGATAGGAAATAACTTCAATGAAAACCCTAAGGTTGCAGTGGGTCTGGTAAAATCAAGGGACATCAGGCAGGTAAATGTTGCTGGAGCAGAGGTAGCAAAGGGGAGTGAAGGGAGGTGGGTTGCAGGGGAATGGGCTTGGGAGTGGGGTGGTGGTGCAGTTCATTTACGGACTTGTAAGCCGTTGTGAAGACTCTGACTCCGACTCTGACTCCTGATTGGCCAATCCTTTGTCCGTGCCAGCACCTCCTCCCTCTCGTTCTTCACCATTGTCACCTTCATGTCCAAGGCATTTATTGAACATTTATCTTAATTTGAACGATAATAAGATTCTAAAGCTTTAGGAGTATATTTCCACAGTTTCCTTATTCTCATCAACTCTGTTCAACCCAAAGATATGTGTTGAATTCCTAACATGTGCAAAATTGTGTATTAGGCATATTTTAAAAAATAGAGACTGTAGCAGTCTATTGGACGCTTACCGTAGAATATGATTCTCTAGACTTCTATTGAAGAGGACAATACTAAGTGTTTTATATGTACTAAGTCGGTCCTCCCAGCAGCCCTGTAAAATGGATGTTATTATTTTTCCATTTTAAAGATAAGGAAAATGATGCACAGAAAGGTTAAATAACTCATCCAAGATACACAGACAGCAATAGAACTAAAACTTGAGCTCAGGTATTTTTGACTCCAGAGTCTGCGTTCTTGACCATTCACAATACTGCCTTCTCTTGCTATAATCCTCTACAATCCTCATACTCTTTGAATATTTTGTTTAGTCACTTGTTCATTCACCAAGTGTTTGTTAACATCCTACTGTTTGCTCAGCCTTGTTAGGCATTGTAGAGATAGGGCAGCTGCAAGCCTCACACAAGTGTCTTTGTGTGAATTAGAAAAAGTTGTGTCTTCCTCATGGCACTTGACTTCCTTCTGTCTAAAAAGTACCGTAATATTCTGATCTTTTAGGAGCAAGATATTTAACTGCCATTGTTGCAAACTTGTCATAATACATACACAAAATTGTATATAAGTCCAAAGGTAGAATAAATATGAAAGCCAAAATATTAAAGGTGTTTATGATATAAATAATGCCCCGAGATGCGATGCCTCTGTGAAATGCACAACCTGAAGTGATGTACATGATGCCCCTATATGAGCCAAATAAAAGACATAAACATTGCTCCTAGAGATGAAAAATTAACCACTCATAGTAGGTTAGGAAACTCATTTCTTTTCTACAAGACCTTTTGGGGCTTTATTGATAGACTCTTTCAAAATCTTTTTGTATGAACTCAGATAACTCAGCAATGTTGAAAATTATTTGAACAGTAATAAGACACTAAAGTTTTGGAGTGTATTTCTGCCATTCTTTTGGGATTGTCTCTTATTCTTGTCAGTTCTGTTCAGTTAAAAAATACATGTTGAATTCTAAACAAGTGAAAAACGGTGACATAGGCATATTTAAAAAACATAGGCCATAGCCTACTGGGCACAGACCACATAACTGTGATGAACTAGAGCACTATTGAATTGTACATGGTACCAATTCTTCATAGTATTTATATCCTTCACGACTGACATTAATCAGTTATCTACTTAAGAGAGTTTTTTTCTCTCATGAAGATCAGAGCATACCTATGCCATTAATTTGATATTAATTAGCACTTATCCTCAAGAGATTTTAAAGTATGACTGGTTATTAGTTCCAACTTCACAAATTACAAAAAAAAGCAGGTTCACGGCTGCTAATGGTGGAGCCAGTTTCAAACGCAGGAATTTCTGACCCCAAAGTCCATCAGGCTAGGTTGCCTCTCCGCATATGGTGGGAGGATGACTAAGCCCCCATACCTCTTGCAGGCTGATAGAAAAATTTGAGGTGAAGATTATAGAAGTAAGAGAGAGCACACGGCCAGAATGACAGCCTGGGAAGATCCCGCCCCAGCCAGATTCCAGCTTGCTTACGCCTACCCAGACTAGGCACAACACCTATTGTTTAGCAGCCAACTCAAATGGCTGAACGCTGAACTATAATTTTAAATGCATGGAATGGTCCCAGAATTTGCTGCAAGGTTCATTATATCACTCTTCTTCTCCATCTGTACTTGCTTTTAGGCTTAGATATAGTGCTTCTGAAAGGGTAATTTGAAGATATCAGGGGGGTATGAAATAAGAATAACAAACACATATTTGTAGTTAATCAGGTGCCAGGTACTATTATAAGCACTTTATTATATTAACTCATTTAGGAAGTGAGAATCAGTCCTTTTTTTTCGCCCTAAGAACAAATTTTAAGAGCCTAGGCCAAACTTGGAAATATACTGGAGTTGAAAGGCTGGGTAAAGTAATGAATATAAAGGAATCTTTGCATCTCAAACTCTCCAATGTGGCAATGTGACCCTGAAGGCATTGTCAATAAACCAGTGGGTGAGATGTTTCAGTCATAGGAATAAGTGAAACCATACTGATGAAAGGTGTTATAACTTCATATAATTCCTTCATTCAAACGGTCATTTATTTTTTACTTTTTCATGTAGTCTATATATGACTAATTTGAGAAATAATCCATTGGGGGTGTTATCACAAAGAAAGTAAGACTTTCTTGTAGCTGATGAAAATAATTTTTTAAATTTATTTACTTTTTTTAGTTCTTTTCCTTCTTCTTAAAAAACAAAAAGAAAAAATACTGTCTATACTGTTTTACCTACCTTATTGTAAGCCTTAAGAACAAGAGCTAAGATTAATAACTCTTTGAGTTTTTAGCGTTTACCCTTCTACTTTGCACATGGAAGATTTCATTCATTTATGGTTGATGATTCACTGATGGTTTTTGAGCACCGTTTTTTTGAGCACCTACTATGTGCCAGGCATTGGGTTAGGCAAGGAGGTATGATGGCAACTAACACACAGTCCCTACTGAAATTGTCATTGTACAGAGAAGCCAAACAATAAATAGGCAGTTTCACTAAATATAAAGACAATGAAGGGCAATATAAGGGTGTTCACTAAAACAGAAGTACTGAACTCAGACTAAGGTGATAAGCGAGGACTTCTCAGAGAAGGTGACAAATATTCTGAGATCATAAAGAAAATAATAGTTAAGAGGAGAAAGGGCAGGACAGGTAAAGGGAACCACAGGATCAAGGTCTTGGACCCAATAGCAAGAGCTCAGTCTGTTCTGGGTACTTTACATATTCCTTGTGTTTAGAAGGAGAGTGAGGTTTTGACTGGTGAGACTAGAGAAGTAAGCAGGAGACAGCTCAAAAAGGGAACTCTGACAACATTTGTTTTTGATGCTGATGAGGCCCTTGGTAAGTTCATGATTCCAGCTAGAATTCCTATAGGTGTGGCTGAAAAGGTGTCCACACAGACAAGTCATTATGACAATCACCAACTGCCTCTCACAGAGGACAGAACAAAAGGCATCAGGGTGTTCTCATTACAAGTTAATCCAGGGAGCAGTGTAAAATGGGTGAAGAATTCAGGAGTCATCAGTGTCTGAATCTGTCTGCTATAATTGTCAGAGTATTAGAAGAAAGGTGGAATCTGGTCAGTAGGTGGGTATTTTTCATATTTTCCAAACTTGTTTGGATATCATCTATGTGACCTTAAGATAAATATAACCTGAATTTTATAAACGACCTACCCAGACCTAAGCAAAATAGCTTTTGTTCTATTTGCATTTTTGCAAATTAAGCATCATCTGAAGGTATATATCTCATTGCAAGCAGCTTTTGCTTCTCTCAACCTTTCCTGGCTCTAAAAACATTTCTCCAATATGAGCTAGGTACTGAACTTTGAAGAAGGGTCCACTGTAATAACAGTAAAGTTTAATGGTGCATAACTTTGAGAGACTGACAAATTTCCAGCCAAAGTATTGATTCTTACAGAATTTATGAAGCACATGCTGTATTCTGTGTCATTATGGTCCATTTTTGGCTGAAAGAATCATGTAAAATAGATTTTTAAATGAGTGGTAATAGCCAGACGTAAAGAAGGTATTGACGTGTGTCCCGAAGTGTGAAATAGCATGCTGGATTAACGCATATAACAAATCAAAAACAACAGTACCCTCTACTACTGCAAATATAAATTTGCTTTTGCTTTTAATCATCCCTCCTATTTACTACTTTGCACATTTACAATTTCCTTTCTTATAGACCTCTTTTGAAGAACATTAAATATGTGTAAAATTTTTGCATAGTTGCATAGACTGCTTTGGGGAATACTAACAGTTCAGAAACTGGTTGCTTAAATTTGGCAAAGTAATTTGCTCTTATATGTAAATAATGTCCTTTGTAAATAATGCTAAAAGCTTATAATCTAATCTTTATTACATGCATATAAATGACATATTTAGTGGATTAATATTTAAATCTTTTTATGAAGTCAACAATTTTAAAGTACTACTGGAAATTGTTTGTTTTTCAGAAGCATAAAAATGTGTTTTTCCTTTATGACTTCCAGCTAAGCTTTTTCTTTCTGTCCCCAAATGCTCTCACGGAAGACATCCTTGCATCTAACTTGTTTTGAAAAAGTATAGAATCTATGGCCAAACCACCCTGAATGCGCCCAATCTTGTTTGAAAAAGTATAGAATTTATTCCTCTGGTCCTCTGCTGCCTATTTTTGCCCTGTTCATCTTAATGCCTGCTATGAATTAGTTTCTCAAGAAGCAATTGAAATGTAAGTCTTTTTTTCTCCCAGTCGACATTTTGTTTTGACACACTGGGGAAAAAGTGGCTTTCAAAAATAATAATTTAAACTTGGATTTTACTCTTCACTTTGGAATACATGTTTATTAAATGTATATCTCCCCCACAGAGTAATCAATACAGATTGTGTAGTACATTACAAGGAAACCATGTCTGAGGTTATTAGAAAAATTAAATGCCTTTAGTTTTGCTTATTTGAGCAATATGTGAAAATTAACAGTTTAAACCCTTCCAGGCATCTGACCAGACTTAGCCTTAGTCAGAACTCATGGTGTGACTAGGCTTCGTTTCTTCTTTCTTTTCCTCCCCTCCCCTTCCCTCCCCTCCCCTTTCCTTCTCTTCCCTTCCCTTCTCTTTTCTTCTCTTATTTTTTAACTTATCTGGTTGGTTAGCATTTACCTAGTGCACATCAAATTACCTGAAATCCTAATTTTATAGACTAACATTTATAGAGAGATATCCACATTGAGAGGGGAGACAGAGGGAAAAGGAAAATGAGTGGCTATGGCTTTCTCTGAAAAGTAGTTCAGTGTTTCCATCACATTCCAGAAACCTTTTTAGAGCTAGAAAGAGAGGTCACCCAGGTCTAACTGTGCTAGGGACCAACGAATCCCAGGCACAGATACACCTCCCTCACATCCAGAAACCCCAAGAGAATGTTAAATCCTTTTCAAACAACTGCTTTTCAACAATTTAGGAGTTTATCAGCCTAACAAAAAAAAGAACTTGGCAGGAAGAAAAAGGCTGAGACTCTCAATAGACTCTTCTAGGGCCTGGTAGAGCCTGAAGAACTCTTCAAGGTCTTAGTCAACAGTGAACAGAGGAGTTTAAACTAGCGCATTCATCTATACCACAAGCGAGAGACATTGGTCTTTACATAAACGTTTTTCCCAGGCCGAATGCCGACAAATTCAAATAAAATAGGCCAAGTCCTGGATGGAAGATTAGAACAACAGATCAGGGAACAGGAAAGTGAATCCCCCCTCCAGTACAGTATCTCATGAGCAGTCCCATTTACACCCTACTGTTCACCTGGGGGTGTTTCAATTCACGGTGTCTGTGTTCAGAGGTTTTTCAACTTGAGATTTTTTTTTTAAGAACTTTCTTTTCTTTTTTTTAGACGGAGAATTTTAATTAAATTGACATATTTAAGACCAAAAAGACAAAGTGGACATTGTCAGTGTATCTTCAGCCCTTGCCTTAACAGGTGAATGAACACAACTTGAAACACAGGTGAATCTTGCCTGACCTGTCTTTCGTCCAAACATAATATGGAGATTTGGCCCAGTCTTGTGCTTGCCTCCCTTTTCCACAGTATGGCACTGGGCACACTTCTGAACAAAAATCTTCTTGCCCTTCTCAACATCACCCATTTTTAAATCGTTCTTTCTCCGTGTACGACTAAGACGTTCCTGCTCGCAAGCCGAACGTCCTGCTCTCTAATCTAAGAACTTTTAATTCACTGATGTGTTAGAAGAATGAAAGTTTTAGAAAGGTATGAACTTCAGAAGATTTTTTAAAAAAAATGTAGCTACACTCAAAGATATTTGAAATGCAGAGGCTGTTATTCAATTTGGACCTTCATTTCCTGATTTTTTTCAAATCAGACCCAGCTTTCTTTAGACACTATAGGCAGACTATACACATAGAATGTGTACGTAAATGTACATAATTGTAGCATTTGGTTGTGACAAACTAGTTTTACTAACACGGAGGATTTAATAGACGAAATGAGGAAATATGTCAATGTAATAGCATATTAGATTTTGCAAATGAGCTATTCCTAAGGCAACATGAATTGCTTGCTTTTATATTTCCACAATTGTTCGTTCATTTGACAACTAACATTCAGAATCCATCTTTGATCTTGGAGGATTCGTACAAATCAAAGTATAATAAATCCTTAGGAACTTAAAGTGACACTCAGACAAAAGATGTCTTCTGACAGAGTCTTCGGCCTGTTGCATATGCAGACCCACAATAAGACCTGAAGTCAGGCCTAGCTGCAGGCAGGCTTGGGAAGAGGGCAAACTTGTCTTCAGGGCTTTCAACATTGCTCTGGGCCACATTTCTCACCAAGCCTCAGGGACCCCAAATTCTAGTTACCATTTACTGAGGATTTATTTTGTGCCACACATTTACATGTATTATTTCTGATCCTTACATCAACTTTCAAGATCAGTATTTTATCCCTATTTCACAAATATGAAAATAAGGCTCAATAAGTCTAAGTACTTCTAAGGGGCAGGGCTGGGTTTCCACCCTGTGTCTGAATTCAAAGCGCCTCTCGAGCTCATGACATCACTGTGTCTCACCATGAGACCTGAGGCTTCCCTCTGGAATTCACACCCAAACCTGTTCTTCCTGTTTTGACTCCAGATTCCCTTTGGCTTTCAGGCTTTGAAATATATGAAATAAATGAACTTTTTAAAAGGGGGAGGGCCAGGTGGAGGGAAGGCATGAATGGCTCTACTTCTATTAACTTTTATTATTAGAATTCTATTTACTTTCTGACAGGGACCTCTTGGAAATGATACTTTCACCCAGAGGAGTTGTAACAAGATAAATTGCAAGCAGCATGGAATATTGTTGATCGGGCAGACAGCATGACTGCCAATTTAGCATACTGTTAAGATTAGCCATTTGTGTTGGCTCGACAATGTTGTGAAAACTCCTGTTAGCTTCTTGGAACTACAAAGCGTGTGATGAGAAATTTTCCTTATTTTGCTTTGTGACTATCTGCCATTTGATTTTCACTTTAAAATATAAATTGACAGCTCTTGGACTGGTAACAGAATTTTCCCATTGTGAATAAGTCCCTCCAAACACAATTAAAGACCCCTCTCTGAAATTTACTGTGTGACTTAGGCAAACCAGTTAACCTCCATAAACCTTCAAATATAAAATGGTCATCAAGGGGCTTCCCTGGTAGCGCAGTGGTTGAGAGTCTGCCTGCCGATGCAGAAGACACAGGTTCGTACCCCGGTCTGGGAAGATCCCACATGCCGCGGAGAGGCTGAGCCTGCGCGTTTGGAGCCTGAGCTCTGCAATGGGGGAGGCCACAGCAGTGAGAGGCCCGCGTACCAGAAAAAAAAAAAAAAAAGGTCATCAAGAGGAGCAAACTGGGTTTTACAAAAGGGCTTTACACACTGTTAAGTTTATACAAATGTAAGGGCATTCCTGGGCATCATTCTTCTTCTTCTTCTTTTTTTTTTTGCGGTACGCGGGCCTCTCACTGTTGTGGTCTCTCCCGTTGCAGAGAACAGGCTCCGGACACGCAGGCTCAGCGGCCATGGCTCACGGGCCCAGCCGCTCCGCGGCATGTGGGATCTTCCCGGACTGGGGCACGAACCCGCGTCTCCTGCATTGGCAGGCGTACTCTCAACCACTGCGCCACCAGGGAAGCCCCTAGGTATCATTCTTAATGCAATTCATTCCTTCCTGAGAAGCAATCCTGCAAAATAAGGCATTGACCTGAGTCTACCATCTGTGATCTCCTTTTGACCCTACCATATAAAGGAAGAACTAAGACTCCTTTCAGTAATTTACCACTGCTCTGCCAATAATCAATATGTCATGAGCTCTGAACATTTCTCCTTGGATTTCCTAATCCTGACTAAATGGTAAATCCTGGAGTTATTAGTTGGCAATGGCTCATTTATCAAATCCGTAGAAAGAAGCTTCTTTTTTGGAATTTTTTTTCCTCTCCTATCATTTAGTAGTTTATCTTTTATAATCACTGATTGCTGTCTAGGCTGCCTACTTGAGAAAGAAAGCAGCAAGTAGCAGAACCATATGAGGAATGATAAATGAAGACATCTACTACTTTCTTCCCATTTGCCTCCTTACATTTGGGATAACAGGTACCTTTCATGCCCATTCATCTGATTCTTTCTCTAAAAGTACCTTAGTGCCCCCTGCAGGTTATATGAGTTTCTCCTTCCACAACCTTGTTTATACTTTTTTTTTTTAACCCTCTCCTGAAACCCCCAGTGCTAGTTTCTTCTCAATGGCGCTAGTATCTAGAAAAAAGATTATGACCTTGAAATTCTTGAACACTTTCTGAACCTTCTGTTTCCTGAAATGTCACTCATTCATTCCAAAATGATTAATTGGCGTTATCAATCCTAGGTTTATCTTGCTTATTCTAAGTGCAGAATGTCCACTGACAAATCCTTTATCACCCAAGAATTTTGAGCTCAGGAAAGCCTTTCTCTTTTGAAACTATTTAGAGATTTGGAATAAAATTTTGAAGGAACTAATGCTGTATTTTAATCTAAATCCTTGGGGAAAAAAATTAAAATCCTGAGATATAATTAAGTCCGCAGATCAAAATGGAGGGTGAAAATATCTAGATGTAAGTTCTGAGAGGCCAAATTTTAAAAGATGACTTTGTGAAATGGTAAGTGTTTAAACTACAAATCTATGTTTATTCAGCATCTGGATTTCTTCTTGCTAAGTAATTTTAAAGCTACTTAGTATTTAATTGACATTTTACTCACTATTTTACTTGCTTCAAGTCTTTCATACTCAAGCTCTCCCAATTACAGCTTGTACACAAAAAATTACCTTAGCCTGATTTCCAAATGGCTAAATAGTTTGATGTAATTTCTATTAGAATTCAGTAATACTGATACTGCAGGTGCTGGAGAAGCATTTTTCAATTGTCAATTATGACCCTTTAGCAGGTTGTAAAGTCAATTTAGTAGGTTGTGACAGCATTAAAAAGAAAGAAAGAAAGAAAGAAAGAAAGGAATAGATTGCATGAAATATAAGAAAATGAGTGGAAATTAAATATTGTTATATGAAACTCTTGCTTTGTTATGTGTATATCTGGATTGCGACATAAATTGTATTTCTTCTGTGAGTTGTAGTCAAACTGAAAAAAACTATTCTAGCCTGCAGTAGATAAGAGCAAGAACTCCTTACCAGCTGTGTGAACCATTCTGAGCCTTGGTTTTCTTCTCTGAAAATAGGTGTAATAAGACTTTCATAATAGAGTTATTGTAAGAGTTAAGTAAAAAAAATAAAATAATGTTGGTGCACAGAATCTGACGTAGTCAGAGACTAATGTTGTTATCTTAGTGGGAGTTATAATGACAATTATTTGAAATCATATTTGAAATCATATTTGAATCATTTGAAATAATAAATCAAAGTACTTACACTTCTCCTTTAAATTGAGTTCCCTTGCAAATCAAGTTTCCTTCTACCTCTTGAGCATATAGCCCCAGGGAAGAAGGTGTGCATTCCCAGGGTTAGAACAAAGAAGCCATTGATCAGTTTTGGATCTCACAAACTGACTCTTTTGAGACAGTAGTCATGAAGTTTGGGTCGTTGGAAAGAAAAGGATTTTCTAAATTCCTTTATTTCTTCTTTAACATATTGAGAAGCTGGCCAAAAAATACTAGAGAGTCTTAAAGGAGAGGCGAGTGGGACAGGTTAGGAAGAAGGCAGGACATGCCTGGCTTCTCAGCTCCTATTGGATTCTGGGTAGAAGAAGGTAGAAAGGTAAGTGAGCACTGCTCCAGTTTTTCTTCTCTACACTAATTCCTGGGGTAGGGAGGTGTTCAGTGGGAGAAGAGAATTGAAGAGATGTTCTAGAGAGGTTGGGGGAAATGCTGAGGAGAGTGGCTTTTGCCCTCCACAAGGATATTGGAAGCTATTGCCTTAGAAACTTCTGCTTAAACATGGAGGATGTTACAGCAAATTAAATTTAATGGCTTAACATGGTTTTGCACACAGAGGTCTGAGTTTAAGCCCCTTAGAGTCTCCCTCAGCTCGTGTATGATATGACAGCTATCCAGAAGTTTTGGAGCATCCTGGTTCGGAATGAACCAGAAAGATCTGACTGAAAGTAGTTGAAGGACCTGCCTAGCAACTTTGCCAAAGGAGGTTGCCTAAGGGGAATGAAGCCACCCACTGTAGGCTAAATTCCCATTGAGGTCACAGTAACATGCCACGGAATACATTTTGTCATCAAAAGTAGAGATGAGGTCTTCCCTGGTGGCGCAGTGGTTGAGAGTCCGCCTGCCGATGCAGGGGACATGGGTTCGTGCCCCGGTCCGGGAAGATCCCACATGCCGTGGAGCGGCTGGGCCCGTGAGCCATGGCCGCTGAGGCTGCGCGTCTGAAGCCTGTGCTCCAAAACGGGAGAGAACACAACAGTGAGAGGCCCGCCTACCGCAAAAAAAAAAGTGGAGATGAGGGCCAATCAGTAAGTGTAAATGATGCCCCAGAGCATTGTCAGAGTTAAGTAAACATGAATGATTATCACCAAAGGCAGTTTCTAGCAATGGGGGCATCAGATTGCCCAGGGTAGGGACAAGTCACTGTAGGATGTCACCAGCTCTGGGAACAGACCAAACCAGGAGAGCTTAGAAGATATGTCATATACTCAAGGAGTCTACCTCCTATAAGATTACATACGCCTTATTCATCGTGTGTATATCCAGGTGGAGAGGGCAGAACTCTTGACAAGCATTTCCCTGACTCATCTAGGCAGAAACTGGGTTACATAAAGGGATGGACTGAATTACCAAATAACATTGAACCAACAATTTAAATTTAACTAAAATATGTTTTCTAAACTACCTGGTGGGTATGGGATTGTGAAGGAAGCCCAATTCTTAAATAAAGTAACCCCATTTCTTTCACATCTGACCATAGTGTAAATACATTTGTGATGCTTCTGATTTTTCTTTATTATTGTGTCATATCATCACATCTATGGGAATTAAATTGTTCTAAGCCTTTATTTGTGCCAATCTTTGTATCATAGAGTATTTTGGGTAATAACTCCTTTGATACAAATTAACAGCTATCTAATTTAGATGCTTCTACCCCAAACCTCAACTATAGAAAACCAACCACAAATGAATATGAAAGAAAAAAGGGAGAAGCCGGTCCCTGGGTTTCCAAATGAAATGCTACCAAGCCCCCATGCAACCCACAGTCCTGAGCAGAAAAATAAAGGTAAACATTTAAAATTTATATGGGACTTTTTTGATTAGATAGTTGAAATTTAACTGTAATTTTGTATCTTAACCTTGAGAGTTTTGTCCCTTCCCCACAGTTGTAGGGGAAGGTGGTAGAAGTGGTGGTGGAGGGGATATAAATCGTTAAAATGAAACAGGAAAAGACATGGTAAAAAGGACCTTCTATTTTCAGGGGACTGATCTGTCCAGAGTGGTTCCTTCTCCCCACAAAACACTGGCAGGATAAACACTGGCTGCTGCCAGCATGTTGACAGAGGAGCATAGAGGGCTCACCTATATCAAGGCCTATAGACCAGCATGTAGTGATGGTCAGGGCTGGGCCAGAAATGTGTCCTTGTCCATGCCACACGAAGTAAGATGGCATAGTGGAAAACAATGGAGTTAATTGATAACATGAGGGTTGGGACCTCTCGCGTCAGTTAGATAAAATGGGCTCTACTCCTAGAATCACCATTTCTGAGAAGCGTGAACTTAGACAAATTACTTAATCTTTCTAACTTTAGGCTCCTGATCTGTAAAATGGGGATAAGAAATGCAGCTTCTCATAAAGCTGTTGGAATTTAAATGCGATAATTCGTGTAAAACATACACCTCACTCTCTAGAATGGGTTCAGTGAAAGTCAGCCAGTTTTATTCTCTTATCCTTTTGGGAAGCTTTAGGCTTGAACCTCACTTCCTATGTGAAATTCAGTAAAATACTTAATCTTTTCTCTCTCTCGCTTTTTTTTTTTTTTGGCCGCACTGCATGGCTTGCAGGATCTTATTTCTCCAACCAGGGATTGAACCTGGGCTCCTGGCAGTGAAAGTGCCGAGTTCTAACCACTGGACTGCCAGGGAATTCCCAAATACTTAATCTTTTTGAACTGAAGTTCCCTCATTTGTAAAATGGGATTAATTTACATTATATCAGAATATTTGGAGATCATAATAAGAATTATATGTCAAGCTTCTCTCTTTCTCCTCTTCCTCCCTTTGACCCTTTTCTTGTGGTCAGTCTATGCATGGAGGCCAAAAAGATCTCAGAGGAGATGGGACAGGGATATCATTGAGCCTGTGTCTTTGCTGCATATGCAGACTCTTGGAGAACTAGTAGGTCTGAGATGTGAGTAGGTGACCAAAGAGAGAATAGATGAGAAATCGATGGAAAGAGCATCACAAGAAGGGAAATTAAGAGTTAGTGCAGAATTAGAAATGAGAATCACACTGATGTCTGGGCCATTTGATACATCACTCTCAGAGATAACTTTCTTAAAATTCTAATTTTGCTTAAACCAATACAGTGGCTCACTACTGCTTCCCACAGAAAGTCTAATTGTATCGAAGGCCACCTCTGATAAGGTTCTGGCCTCCTCCCTGCATTATTGCCAGCCGTCCCCCCTACCATGTGCCCTTCCTAGTGGGAAAGGAGGCAAGGACATTAATGAGGAAGTTATTATTGAAATGGAGTTGGCAGGGCTTGGCAACTTGGCAAGAAATTAATTTCAGGTGGAGGAAGGGGAGTGATAAAAATTAGAGAAAGGAAAGTCATAAATGACATTAAACTCTTTTTTTCTTAACACATGCTAAATTAATTCTGGCAGCAGTGAGTTCCAAAAGAATGCAAGTGTCCCCTGATAATATTTCCTAGATTCTAAGACATAACTGACTGTAACATACATCATTAACAGGAGAAAAGGAAACATATCGTTTACAAGACACATCTTGACTTTTAAAAACATGTGAAAAACATTCCCTTTTTTTTCTTCATTCAACAAATATTTACTGAGAACCTAATATAAGCTAGGCCCTGTTCTAACAACTGGAGATGCAGCAAAGTAAAATAAAAGTAAAAGTTCCTGCCTTCCTGAAGCTCTCTTTCTAATGGAAGGAGTCAGAATATAAACATAATAAATTACATAATTATGTAGATGATAAATGCAATGGATAAAAGGTGAGGCAAGATAAGGCAAACCAGGATTGCCAAACGGGTAAGGGTAGAGGTTGGCATTTTAAACAAGTTAGTGAGAGTAGGCACCACCGAGAAGTTGCCATTTGAGCAAATGACTTGAGGGAAGTGAGAGAACGAGACCCTTAAGGCAAGCAGAGAGGATAATCAGTGTAACTACATACCATGTACAGTAACACATGTTCCAGGGTTCTATAGTCACATGAAATAGGAAAATATAGTTCCACATACTGTATCCTTTTCTTGGAGGTCAAAATAAGAATTAGCATATTATTAAGGCATTGTGAAAACAAAATAAAATGTTTTTAACTTTATTCAACCCAGCATATCACAAACTTGTTAGAAAACATAAACTGCTGTTGATGGACATCTGCTAAGATCTTCAAGGACACCAGTTTTCTGTGAAACAATGGAAGAAATGTTGGATTAGGGGAATATGATTTCTTTAACCAGTATTATTTGCTGACATATCTACTGTAAAATTTGAATAATCCATTGCTGAATTATGAATATCCTTTATATTTCTTCTGAGCTTTGAGTGTTATCGTGTGGTTATTAACTAGGTACCCAACAGCAATAATGCCATGACTCTATTTATTGAATTGATAATCAAAAGAGTAGACCACTGTATTCTTGGATTTTATGCCTTTCCTAGGATTAGAAATGTTATACAAGTGTTATTGACCCTACTATTCAGAAAATGTATTGCAAATTAGGGCTGTTTATTTTATTATTGCTGTATAATTGACATACATTATATTAATTTCAGGTGTATAACATGATGACTTGATATTTGTGTACCTGCAAAATGATCACCACAATAAGTCTAGTTAACATCTGTCCCCATATAAAGTTTCAGATTTTTTTTCTTGGGTACTTTTAGGATTTTCTCTCTTAGTAACTTTCAATTATTCAATACAGTGTTAGTAACTATGGTCACCACACTGTACATTATAAATGTTTAAATTATATTCTTACTCTTGCACAGGTTTGAAAAGTTGGTGCTAGATGAGAACACCCTTTTTTTCACCACGGAAGCAATGCATGCCGGCTGTAAAATGCCTCACCTAACAGCAAAAGAATGTTCAGAAGCATGCCCAGCTAATTGAAACTACAGGGGGTATTTAAGTAGGCAAAGTGTTATTACTCAGTTTAAATTGTGTCCAGGATATCAGAACTACCATTCCCTACTCTTGCAAAAGGCACTAAGGGAATGGGAATGGCCACAAATGTTAGGCCTCTGACTTTTTAAAATTTTCCTTATCCCAGTTGTTCTTGACAAACTCAGAGGGCCATCCACATTACCATCCACAGGAACTGGGGTTATTGTTACGAATGTGAAAGTCAGGTAGTTTTTGAACTCGTGGTATCGAGTGCAAACCCTATGCCATGAGGCTATCACAAGAAGTTCTCCAATGTCAATATGTTTTGAAAATTTGCCTCAAAGTATATATTTATTTTATTTATTTATTTTTGGCTGCATTGGGTCTTTGTTGCTGCACGCGGGCTTTCTCTAGTTGTGGCGAGTGGGGGCTACTCTTCGTTGCAGTGCGTGGGCTTCTCATTGCAGTAGCTTCTCTTGTTGTGGAGCATGGGCTTCAGTAGCTGTGGTACGAGGGCTTCGTTGTTCTGTGGCATGTGGAATCTTCCCAGACCAGGGCTCGAACCCGTGTCCCCTGCACTGGCAGGTGGATTCTTAACCACTGCACCACTAGGGAAGCCCCTCAAAGTATAATTTAAGTAGCAAAAGTGTAGTTCTTCATCTAGGACTTTTAAGTCTGAGGCAAGTTACTCTTAGTTTATTCCAAGATATTTCTTTGAAAAGATATTCCTAATACAGTGCACTGGTTATTTTAAATGAGACAATTTGCTATATTTGGTCTAATTTTCTTATTTGAAATTAAATCAGTTTCTTATAATTTCTAGAAAGCAAATAGCCTATGTTGGCCATCTATGAGTTTGTCTATTATTTAGGCAGAAGTGTTCACAAAAGTGGATGTGTGAAGAGCTAGAATAAATAATCCTAAAATTGATATGGAACCACAGAAGACCTAGAATTGCCAAAGCAATCCTGAGGAAAAAGAACAAATCTGGAGGCATAATCCTTCCAGACTTTAGATAGTACTTCAAAGCTACAGTAATCAAAATGTGTGGTATTGACACAAAAACAGACAAGTGGATCAGTGGAACAGAATAGAGAGCCCAGAAATAAACCCACACCCCCTGGTTAATTAATCTTCGACAAAGGAGGCAAGAATATATAGTGGAGAAAAGACAGTCTCTTAGGCAAGTGGTGTTGGGAAAGCTGGAAAGTCTCATGTAAATCAATGAAGTTAGAACACTCCCTCACACCATACACAAAAATAAACTCAGAATGGCTTAAAGGCTTAAATATAGTACAACCATAAAACTCCTTAGAAGAGAACATAAGCAAAACATTCTTGGACATAAATCCTAGTAATATTTTATTAGATCAGTCTCTCAAGGCAAAATAAATAAAAGCAAAAATAAACAAATTGGACCTAATCAAACTTATAAGCTTTTGCAAAGCAAAGGAAACCATAAACAAAATGAAAAGGCAACCTGTAAACTGGGAGAAAGTATTTGCAAACCATGTGACTGACAAGGGCTTAATTTCCAAAATATACGGACAGCTCATACAACTCAATATCAAAAAAACAAACAACCCAATCACAAAATAGGCAGAAGACCTAAATAGACATTTCTCCAAAGAAGGCATACAGATGGCCAACAGGCATGTGGAAAGATGTTCAATGTTGCTAATTATTAGAGAAATGCAAATCAAAACTACAACGAGATATCACCTCACACTGGTCAGAATGGCCATCATCAAAATGCCATCATCAATATATGCTAAAGAGAGTGTGGAGAAAAGGGAACCCTTCTACACTGTTGGTGGCAATGTAAATTGGTGCAGCCACTATGGAAAACAGTATGGAAGTTCCTTAAAAAATTAAAAATAGAGTTACCATATGATCCAGCAATCCCATTCCTGGGCATATATTTGGAAAAGACAAGAACTCAATTCAAAAAGATACATGCACCCCAGTGTTCACAGCAGCACAATTTACAAATAGCCAAGACATGGAAGCAACTTAAGTGTCCATTGACAGATGAATGAATAAAGAAGATGTGGTATATACATACAATGGAATATTACTCAGCCATAGAAACTAATGAAATATTGTCATTTACAGCAACATGGATGGACATAGAGATTATCATACTAAGTGAAATAAGTCAAAAAGAGAAAGACAAATATTATATAATATCACTTATATGTGGAATCTAAAAAAAAAAATTCAAATCAACTTATTTACAAAAACAAAAACAGACTCACAGACATAGAAAACAAACTTATGGTTACCAAAGGGGAAAGGGGAGGGGGAGGGATAAATTAGGAGTATGGGATTAACAGATACACACCATATAAATAAAATAAATAAAAGTATTTACTGTAAAGCACAGGGAACTGTATTCAATATCTTATAATAACCTATAATGGAAAAGGATCTGAAGCTAAACATCTGAAACTAATACAATATTGTAAATCAACTACAGTTAAATTAAAAAAAAAAGTGGATCTGTGAAGAGGCCAGAGTTCAGGATCTTTGTTGGCAGTTGTGCGTGAGAGCTTAGATATGCTGGTAATGTCTAAATTGAGTGTTCTTTTAACCTTCCCACCAACTGCTACAATCTGGTATCTACCCCATGTCTAAGACCTGGCATAAAATTTTCCTACAGAAAAAGTATGTATGTGGAAAAGAATGAAATACCTATTTGAACGTTGCTCACGTTCTGGTTACTGGCACAGGAAAATCAGGCTATAAATACAATAAGCACCAGCAATGATATAACGTAAATATATATATATATATATATATATATATATATATATATTTATTTTTTTTTTTTTGCAGTACACGGGCCTCTCACTGCTGTGGCCTCTCCCGTTGCGGAGCACAGGCTCCGGACGCGCAGGCTCAGAGGTCATGGCTCACGGACCTAGCCGCTCCGCGGCATGTGGGATCTTCCCGGACCGGGGCATGAACCCGTGTCCCCTGCATCGGCAGGCAGACTCTCAACCACTGCGCCACCAGGGAAACCCCGTAAAAATATTTTTATATTTCTACATATTTTCCCTGTTAACACAAAAAAATGACTTTTTATAAGGTGTCAGCGGAGGTTCTATGAGATTACTGATATGATTTTTTATTTGTTAATTGTTCCCCTAATAAATTATCAGTTCCCAGTGGGCAGGGACAATCATGTGTCTGCCATACGGGACATATGGTAGGACCTCAAAATGTGATTGGTTCTTGGTTCTGCAATATGATGTGTAATTAATTAAACCTTTTAAACTGCACTTTGTAGATTTTTTTCTCTCTCTTTTTTTTTTTTTTTTTCTCTCTCTCTCTCTTTTATTGCCACCCCTCTGTCTTAATTGCTATCATTTCTCCCTGGATTATTTTTTCTCCTCTCTCTTTTATTTCCTTTCACCAAAAGCAGATATGACACTAAACTGAAAATTGATTCACATAATTCCCGCTTGAACCCTTTCAATTGATTCACATAATTCCCGTTTGAACCCCTTCAATGTCTTTTTAAAAGTTTATTTATTTTTGGCTGCGTTGGGTCTTCGTTGCTGCACGCGGGCTTTCTCTATTTGCGGCGAGCAGGGGCTACTCTTCGTTGTAGTGCACGGGCTTCTCATTGCGGTGGCTTCTCTTTTTGCAGAGCATGGGCTCTAGGCATGTGGGCTTCAGTAGCTGTAGCACGTGGGTTCAGTAATTGTGGCTCACGGGCTCTAAAGCACAGGCTCAGTAGTTGTGGCGCACGGGCTTAGTTGCTCTGCAGCATGTGGGATCTTCCTGGACCAGGGCTCGAACCCGTGTCCCCTGTATTGGCAGGAGGATTCTTAACTACTGCACCACCAGGGAGGTCTCCCACTTCAGTGTCTTAACCTGTCCCTGAAAATAAACTGGTATACATCCAAATTCATTATCAGGGCCTATTAGTATCTGTATGATCTTGTCCCTGTTTATTTTTACACTCTCTTCTTGGGTCACTTTCCTTCTCCCTCGTCCCTCACTATTCTGCAGCCACCCTGGTCATTCCATCCACCCCATCACCCCCCCCCCCCACCTCGTCGTACAGCCTTTGCACAGGTTGTTCCCTCTGTCTGGAATGTTCTCCCCATCCCCACGATTTGCATAGCCAGCTCATTCTCCCCTAAAGGTCTCTGTTTGGGCTTTTGTGATCACCCTATCTAAACTTGGTCACCTCTGTTAGGCTCTCGTTTAGACATGTATACATTTCTTTCATAGCACTTGCTATAAACTACAAATATTTTCTGTCTATTTATCTGTATAAGGGAAGAAATTGTGCCTATCTTGTTCACCATTAAATCTCCAGTGTCTAATTCAGTGTCTAGCATGTGATAAGTGCTCAATATGTATTTGTCTAAAAGAATTATGGCAAAGACATAAGTTTTTTTCATTAAATTCTATGTTCTTAATGTACTTTGTAACACTGGAAGGACTTCTGAAAATAAAAATCAATCACAACGAATAGACTGAATAGACTGGGTAATTGTTAGGGGAAAAAAAGGCTTAAGGATTGAGTTTAGTCATAAGATTGACTTTATAGTATAATCTGGATTTTGGAAATTTGAAATAACCTATTAAGTTCTCCTTTTCTTGTTTTGCAGATGGAGAAACAGAATCGTAGAAGTTAAATGACCTGCCTGGGATCTAGCAGCTCGTTAGCAGCACAGCCAGAATTAGAATTTCTAGTTTGGGGTTCATTTCACTATGCCACTTGTCTGGTAGAACAATATCTAATAGATGTTTGGAGTTACCAACAATCT